>NC_053435.1:56527175-56654557 GCF_007990345.1 Gossypium hirsutum
TGGTTTTTAACTATAGAAACTCATCTCATCAAATCTTTTTGCCATTTTAAAACTTTTACAAATGGTCCTTCGGCGTTTCTTCGAAATCGCTTAGTAAAAGTGTTTATTTAGCACCCAACACCGTTTCCACCATTAGACATCAAAATGCGTGCATGTCACACATGGTTCAAATTTAAACATGAACCCTAGCTCAAATTAATGGTAGAAATAGGTAAATCAAGTACCGGGTCTTCAAAAATGTAAAGAACATTAAAAACAGGGCTTGGGATCACTTACAAATGAGCTTGAAGCTTTGAACCAAACCCTAGCCATGGTGTCCACGCAGTTTCGGCTGAATGGAGAAGATGATGGCCAATTTTGGTTTATTTCCCTTTTTAATTATTTTATTATTAGATTACCAAATGCCCCTAACTTAAAATATTTTATTACACCCATTTCATGTCTATTTTTGTCCATCACTAACTAATGGTCTAATTTCCATATAAGAACCTTTAATTTAAAAACTCATAACAATTTAACCCTTTTAACATGTGGAACTCAACTTTTTACACTTTTTACAATTAGTCCTTTTGACTAAATTGAGTGCCCAACGTCAAACTTTTCGAACGAAATTTTCACGAAACCATCCCGTAAATTGTAGACCATAAATATATAATAAAAATGAATTTATTATGTCAGATTTGTGGTACCAAAACCATCGTTCCGACTAGGCCCAAAATCCGGATGTTACAATTCAAACCCAAGCCACAACATTGTGGAAATGCCTCAAGAGTTGAAAATTGAGTCAACCAAGGTTGAACGGTCAGATAATGTCAAAAGATAACCTAGGGACCCTTTGAAATAGTCCAAATTGGATTCAAACTTTTCCAAATAATAGTCATTATCGATTCCTATTAATTGGAATCTCATCGTTGGTTTCTGTAACACCCTATAGCCGCCTGGACACCAAGCCGAATATCGAGATGCCACACCATTGGCTCACATCGATTGTTTCATTGTAATTATCAAAATAAATACATGCAGTTCGTTTACTTTAAGTACTCTAGCATTATATAATATCAAGTCAACAAACTAGTTTAGCGTTTATCGTATTACATATGAAAATAAACATAAATGTACATATCTCAAGCATCGAGACCATTTAGCAAATTTCCCAAAATGTTACGTAGGTATCGAATGGTCTATGGTACGATATTTCCTTTAAATGGTATCGAAACCACCTGAAAAATTGATACCAAACTAGCATTCTATTTCTCGCCAAATTTCAAAATATCAGAAATATCGGTACCTTTCGCTAGGTCTCAATAATTACACCCTGAGTATCGATACTCGGGCTAAGTATCGATACTAAATTAGTATTCTGACTCCCTGCACTTTCAAAAATATAGAGGTATCGTTTAAAGCCCTAATATTGACACCTCTGCTTAGATTACAAAAATTCAATACGTAAGACCATTTAAGTCATTCAAGCTTAATCCATAAACATCACGTTTCATTCACCTAGTCATATAAGCATCAAATGTCTAAAAATAGCCCAAATACCATATCTAAGTCCACATGCTTCCAAACATACATAATAAGAAAATAATCCCAAATACGTCTTAACAACCAAATATAAAATGTCCACCACATTGCCTTTTTATTCCCTAGAACTAAAATAAGCAAAACACCTACTATAATGAATAAAGAATGGCTTAGATCGATCCCTCGATGGCCACGCCGCTCACACCGGGAACGCAACTACTTTACAAAGGATAAAATGGAGAGGGTGAGCTTAACAAGCTCAGTGAATGCTTAGAACAACCACTACGCAAACAAGTCATCACGCATCAACCAACAATATATAACATATTCTCAAAATGTCATTAACTAAGTGTCATAATTCACATATTTAGTCATATTCCATTCATTCTTTTACACCTTATTTATACAAACGTTTAGGCATACATATATCAATATTTGACACATATCAATCACATATAAGCATATATAGTTACATATAATCACATTTAGTCATTGTGTATGAGAATTTGGCTCTTGAGTTTATGAAACATAAAAGGACTCTATCACCACTCATCGGATACAAAGATATCCAATACACCACACATAGACTCGAAGAGTCAAAAACATCCCATAAGCAAAGCATATAGTTAACACTGTCAAACACACCACACATACATATCCCAGTGAATGGAGCTTGGCTCACATTCCTTTACTTCTCCAAAAATGTCCTTAGCCTCAGTGCCCCATATATCACAACACAAGTAAGTGAGTACTCACAATCCTATAGCATGCCAACTATATCCAACAGTTTCATCAAATCAAAAGGCCAAAATATTCATATTGTCATCAAATATTACTTACTGATTATCTGTACGTATTCACTGCATAATCATATCATTAGCACATTATACACACTGTCACATGGCATGAATAACATACCCTCATATTTACCATCACAATAGTCATCACAACATGTCATTTCATCACATCATAATCACTTTATCACAATTCACAAACATATTTATCACAATTTAGCATAGGTAAAGAAACTTACACTTGGAAATTAGAGAGGGGTTCAGGCTACCTGTAAGTTCCCAAATACAACCAATCATCTACAAGTAGCGATTCTAAAACACTCACCGAAATATTCGCTTTTGCTGAAAAACGAAAGCTTAAACAGGCTTTCCTTTGCCTTTATCTCTACTTGTTGAAGGTCCTGTTGACACCAACACTTCAACAAGACAAACCATACATATATTCAGTCAACAATCAGTCAATAACTCACCCCAAACAATCACAAACACAAGCCTAAGCTACAATCTTTTCTAACCAAAACCTTTAGCACAATAAACTTCAAATTCGAATAACTTAGTCTACGCTTAGTCTTTTCGCATGAAACAAATTCCATTCATCTACATATTTATCTATGACTAATTCCAACCTTTTAACTTCACAAAACTATGCGTTTTAAGGTATTGAAAATTTTCGACAAGTTTTGGCCATTATAATAAAATTCATTAAAACCCTAGAAATCCTTGATGAAACTTTAAGTTACTTTAGAAAGCTTATAATTAGGTTAAAAATATTTGAAAAACACTTTAAAACCAAGTTTTTATCCACAAACTCAAAATTCACCATTAAAGACTCAATTTTCGGCTTTAATCAAAACTTGCGACTTAACAACTAAAAATTTAGTTTCAAAGATCCAATAACATTAAAAACTAATGAGAATGTGAATGGTTACCTTTAATGAGAGGAATAACGAGTTTTTGATGCAAATATGGAAAACCCACAAGTGGAGAAGATGATGAAATTGGTGAGATTTTTGGGTATTTTTCTGAAGATTTTAAGAGTTTTAATGCTTGGAAATGAAAGAAATTCAAAGTATTATAGTTTGGGAGTAAAAAATCAATTAACAGAGTGAGGAATAGTAAGGGATGGCAATACTAAGAAGGTGGGAAGAAGCATTGGTGAATATAATTGGGAATGGGGGTTTATGAGGTTGATTTTGAGAAATTGGTTTAATTCTTCATAAAGACTCACAGCTTTGACCCTTTTACAAATCAGTCCATTTTCTAAAATTAAAGACATTTAAAACTCATTTCCAAAAATTGATTTAACTTTACGAAAACCATTGTCTAAAATATTATCGAGTGACAACCTTACAAAATTTCGAGCTCATATAGGCCAAAATTCCTAAATACCTATAAACTCCAAGGCCTAATTTGGGATGTGACAGTTTCCACAACACACACACCTTGTGGAACAAGGTGTTGTATCCAATTTTCCTTCCTAACAACTTAACTACTAGTGTCTTCAACATACTTTCTTCAATAAGTCCATAAACCCTATCTGAAAACTCAATTGAATACGCTCTATCAACAACGCCTTTCCTCACATCATTCTCTCAAAGAACAAAATCATCCACTTCCCACTCATCATCCATGGTGTTATTCATGGAACCTGTATTCTGAACAACATCCCTAAACGATAATGATTTGTATGTCCCTTCACCCAGGGTTTCCAAATCTCCTCATTCATCCGGTGGCTCCTCCTCTTAATGCCTAACTTTCTTCGTAACCCTACCAGACACAATTTATGTTTGTTCACTCATGTTCAATACACTCTATTGTATTCTATATTCTTTTAAATTTTAAACATTATGTTAATCTATATTTACGAAGCTGTGTTATTAAATGTTAATATTGAAACATAATTTTAATTTTGAAATATTTATTTTTAAAATAAAAATTTACCTTGAAATTTAATGTTTTTAATTACTAGACTATTTGTTAAATATTGAAACTATTTATACATATTTTATTTTTCACTAGCAATGTACCAAATCAATATATTTAACATTTATTTTAATTATTAGCATATCTAATTATTATTATCATTGTAATTTATATTAGGAATTATAGAATACAACATATATTAATTTTGTTATTATTATAAAGTCGAGCACTTTAAGTTTAAAAACTAATTTCATGAAAATTTTTACTAATCTATTTTATGAATATTACATTGATACATATGATTGATCCATGCATGGCACGTTCACTAAAAAAATTACATTTACTAACAAAACCTTATACTGATGGACAAAGACAGTCAAGATAGGTTAGTTTTACTGATGAAACATATAAACAATCAGTATAAGGCTAAACTATACTAATGGGCACATAAACCATCAGAATAAAATTCAATATATTAACAGTTTTTAAAATCTGTCTATAAAATTGACTTTGCACTAACGGAGTTTAGGTGTCCGTCTGTATAGTGTCAACATAAATTAAGGGTCCATTTGATTGCCAGTAAAATGTTTTCCGTAAAATGATTTCTGGAAATGTTTTACTTTTCTGTAAAATGATTTACCAGAAAATATTTTCTGGTGTTTGATTGAATCTGTGTAAAATATTTCTGCTGTTTGGCAGATTTCCTGAAAATATTTTCCGGAAAATTTTTTTTACATATATTAATATATATTAATAATTTTTATATTTAAATTATTTTACATATATTGCAATGATTTATTTATAATAATACTCAATTATTAAGCTACAACATTAATCGTTAAATTGAAAAAACTAATATCAAATAAATTATTTGTAATTGTGTTAAAAAAACAAGTATTGAATAATTATAAATTGTTTCGAAACCACAATGAGTACTAGAAATTAATAATATTATCCAAATACATAATTAGTAGTACACCACATAGTAACAACATTGTCCAAGTGCATAATATACCTTAAAAAGGAACATGCTTCGAAAGTAGCATCTAAATTTGAACTACTGTGAATTGTTAAACACAGGTCCAAAGTCGTAACAAACTACTTCATTGTCTCACCATAAGACCCAAGTCATTTTCATTGTCTATTACACAAGAACCACTTATTGGTGTAGCACACGTATTTTCCGGGGAATGATGAAGGTCCAATGGGTAAGTGTAGTTTTGCTGCGAAACAAGACTGCCATCGGGTGAAAACTGGCTGTCGAAGAAGAATTCTGCATACTGGACGATGAATCAAGGGTGCAGTATCGCTCCAGGTTAGGAACTGAATGTTGCACACTATTGCTGCCATCATCAGAACCTGACTAGTATGGCTCTAAACTCTGGTTGGGAGGCCAACAATAGGACTCCAGCTCTTGCACGGGCCAATCAATGCACTTGCCTGTAATTTTATGTTTCTAAGACGTTTGCATTGCAGAAGTTTCTTTTATTTAATTCTATGAGTCAAAAGACAACAACGGAGCACTGCAAAACCTTTCTGCGTATTTAACCGATAGCACTGTTATTATGAATAAGTTAAATCACCCAACAATTTCCAACAACTGCTGCTTGGCACGAATAATACATCAAAGAGAAGAATCGGATGAATTCTGCATAGAAGGTCAACAAAAGGCATTAGCTATATTTTATGATGGAGAAATCAAGTAACGCCAGCTTTTCTTTTATATCAGATGAAATCAAACAAGAAAAAGATGCACCAAATGGAAAGGAAAAGGAGTTCAAATCTTCTTAATCCTACATGTGTTAATAACCTAACACGTCTGCCATGCATAAGATGGACACCAGTACAAGTTTTCAGCCCCTAGAGTAAAAATATAGATGGATTTCATGCGTAACATAGCTGGCTAAGAAGATTGTATGAATGAAATAGTAGGCAGGTAGGATGATGCAAGATATATAAAAAATTTTTATTTCAATCTTCAGGTAAAACATGTTTCATAAACAAATATCAGCAAGGAATTAACATGAAAAAGGTTTATATAGGAACTTGAAAGGGAAAGAAAAAGTAGCTCATTCATTAAAAGGACAGAAAGCATCTAATAGATTCATGCAGCTAAAGCTTTTACAGTAAAACAAAGAAAAAAATTACAAAATCAAACCAGCGCTATGCTGCTAACATAGAACTAAAAGTTGTAAGTGAAATTAAAAGAACATGAAGTTTTTCTGCAATGAAACAAAACAAACATTCATTATTTAATATGAAACTATGAAATTGTTTTATATTTCCCTAAAAGAGTGAAGATTTCAAGGATAAAACATAAAAAGGCAGGGTTTAAAGAAGAAAAGACAATTACTTTCGAACATGCATGAACATAAAGATTATACCTTTTACAACAACATACATGTTATCTCAAAGAAAACTTGGTACTAAAAATTCAGCTAAAAAAAACTCATTTCAGACCTCAAATGCATTCAATTTGCATCATATATAAGAAGAAAAATAAATACCGAGAAACAAAGCAACAAACCATGAAACTCGGTGACTTGGGAAAACAAAATCACCCCCAAAACCAGAAAAAAACTTTAACAAAGACCCTAGTTAATTTTAAGTAATAAAAGAAATGGATTGAATACTGATATCCCATACCTTATTTTGATTCCACTTCTAAACTAAAAGTTTTGGTGCTAAGTTGTGAGAATAACACTTCATCATCCATTGACACCTGAGCGACAGGAACATCAACACCACCGCTCTCTTCTCATTCGCCATTGAATTCTCCAAGCTATCCAAATCATCGTCATCTTTGTTAGCCACATAAATTTTGTACCTTTCACTAACCCTGTGACAGGCCAAATTGACCCTAGTCGGGAAGTGGTTCGGGACCACAAAATCGAGTCATAAAAATAATTGATTTCTATATTCTATGCTTATTATGTGTGTACATGAGTATGTGGAAGTTTCATTCTCCAATTTTGCCAATTGCATGAGAAATTATTAAATAGGGATTGATATGAGACATGGTGAAAATATGATAGGCTAATTTAAAATGGTCTATTAATGGATGTTGTGAAAATGATGGGTTTGCATGTCAAATTACCCAAAATTTGAGCTAGTGGTTGGCCATGCTATGGGTGGAAACATGTTGGGAACATGTTGGCCTAGTGAGGTATGTAGGAAAAAAATAAAATAAGGGGCATGGGCATAAAATAATGAAAAGGAGTATGATGAATACAAAAAAAAATGTGTGTAGTTGTTCCCCCCCCCATTGCAGTGAGCTAAAGAAAAGAAAGGAGAAAATTTTGTTCATCCTTTCTCATCTTCATTTAGCCGAAACTAGAAAGAAAAAAACAAAGAAAAAAATGCTCATCCTTTGGTTCATCCTTGGCCAAAAATTTAAGGAGGAAGGAAGAAGAAAGGTTGAAGAGGTTCGGCCATGCATGTAGCTAGGCTAAGGTATGTTTGATGATGTTCCATGAGATGCATGCATGTTTTAGTTGTTAGCTTGAGTTCTACCTAGCCCATGGTCTAAATCTTGCTATGTGATGGAAATGACACTCGGCCATGGATGCATCATTCTTGGTTGATGTTTGATGTTGTGGTGATGAGGCATGAGGATGAGTTAAGATTCGGCCTAGGTGGAGTTTGTGTTAATGCCATTGCATGCTAAATATGAAGCTTGTTAATGATGCATGTGATGGTGGCTTGATGATTCTTGAACCTCCTTTTTAGCATTTTTGAGTGAGCACATATGTGCATTGGTTGCTAAATGGAGAAGAATCGGCTAGCAAGTTGTGTGCTAAGGCCGAATATAACTTTTGCATGTTAATGAGCAATGCATGTGTTAAATTGATGGAAAGGGAGAGGATGCTTTACTAGAATGTATATGTGTGTATTAGCCAAGTTTTGAACTTGAAACAAAAGGGTGTTTAGTCAATACAAGTGACCATACTTGTAGAATGTATTAAGTGTTGAAATCGGCCCCAAAATAGACATGCATATTCGGCCAAGGGGGAAAAATTAGCTAAAATGTTGAGTTTGATTCATGATTCCGTACATATGTGACTTTAATGTCTAATGTATAAATATGGGCTAAGTGCCTTGTGTTCCTCTTTTCGATGCTCAAATGATTAAATCAATTTATTTGTTTCATTAAGCTCAAGAGCAAAGGGGAACTAAATCCGATAAAGGGAAGGAAAAAGTGGTCGAATAGCTATCGGAATCGTTCGACAACACCCGAGGTAAGTTCTTGAGTAAGAGAGCTTAAATTATGATGTGATTAGATCATGTTTTAAGCAAATTAAAATCATGCTCTTTGTGTGGCTATTGAGCCGAATTTGCAAGAATGATAAATGTCATGTGTTTGAGTTTTGCTAACGAAAATGAAATACGAATGGGCCATCATTTATTGTTAAATGTGCATGGTTATTTGAATGATGTCCGGGCTAAGTCCCGAAGGCTTGTGCTAAGTGACAATATCCGGACTAAGATCCGAAGGCATTTGTGCGAGATACTAATTCCGGGCTAAGCCCGAAGGCATTTGTGCGAGATACTAATTCCGGGCTAAGCCTGAAGGCATTTGTACGAGATACTAATTCCGGGCTAAGCCCGAAGGCATTTGTGCGAGTTACTAAATCCGGGTTAAGTCCCGAAGGCATTTGTGCGAATTACTATAACCGGGCTATGTCCCGAAGGCATTTGAACGAGGAGCTATATCCGGTTAAATTCCGAAGGTACGTGATTTGGGAATGAATGAACTTGCTGTAAAATTCCAGTTAATACTCTCGAAACATCCCAACATTGAGGTATGTTTCGTATGTGCTTGAATTTAGTTGAGCCCTTACAAATAAGTATTCGCTCAGTTGATAAACGAGCTACCGGCCTTTGGCTGAGTTGATCTTTTGTGTATGTACATAAGGGTTGATAATGTGAAGCAAGTACGATATCGTAAATTTGTGCATATGAAATTATCCGTTTAGCTATATGAATGCTATACTTTTGTTGTGCTGGAATTCCTTGCTCAAAACTTACTAAGCATAAATTGCTTACTCCGTTTCATTGCTCCTCTGTTTTATAGATTTGGTTCTCCAGCTATCGGACTCGGGATCTTGAAGTCAAAGTCGCCCACACTATCAAAGCCCCCCCTTTTGGTACAATTTTGGTTGAACTTCGAAATGGCATGTATAGGACTACCCGTTTGTTGTGGGTCGTGGACCCTTTGGACTTGTATAAATTTTGGATAGCCATGCGAAAATGGCTTATATGTGTTTGAGTATAATGTTATAATCATTTGGTGTGGATATGCTTGACAAGGATTGGCCACGGGGATGGTTAATCACTTTCATAAATTGTGCTATTTATGCAAAAAGGGCTAGTTGAATCATGGAAACCATGAAATAGGTAAAGTCTACCTTAAAGGCAGATGCTGACAGCAGCAGTGATGTAGATTTGGAAAATCACTAAAAATAGTAGGAATGGAATTAAATAGTGAATAAATTATGTAAACAAACCTTGATGAATTTACTTTCATAGGAAAGTAACGAAACAATCATACGGACAGTATGTTAAGAGATATTCAGGTTCTCGTGAGACAGGGCCAGAACGGTTTCTGGATTCCCTGTTCCGACTTTGGAAATTCATTATAAATTAACCAGAGATAATTAGGAGTCATACCATATATGTATAGATTCCTCTCTGAGTTTAGTTTCTATAGAAACAAACGGCATCAGTATTGGAGCCCTGTACAAGGAGATATCCAAGTCGTAATGCGCAAAGGTCAGGGTAGTCGATCCCTGTAACATGGGAGACTTTGACTAATAAACTGTACTAATTGGCCAGACCAAAAATTCTAGAAAAAAATATGTAGATGGGCATATGAGTCTAGTTTCAGGGAAAAATCACGAAACTGATTTTCGAGTTGTGAAACTCAAGATATGATTTTTAAAGCGACTAGTACGCAGATTGGCAGTGTCTGGGAAATATTTTTTATAAGGGGTTTAAAGTCTGTTAACACCTCGTGTTCGACTCCGGTGTCGGTCTCGGGTTCGGGGTGTTACATTTGATTGGTATCAGAGCTACGGTTTAGTCGATTCTAGGACTACCGTAATGCGTTGGGTCTAGCTATACATGCCATTTTATGTGATTACTTGATAGTGTGGTGATTTCTGACAATTGTAAATGTGTTTATTTATAGTAATGGATCCCGATCCCAACCGAGAGGTAGCTGATGATCTTGAGAGTGTAGCGCCTGCTCCCGCACAAGGGACAGCGCCGGCGGACTCTCAACCTAATGCTAGTAACCCGAATGATGAAGCTAGACAAGCTTTCTATAGCGTGATGAATGATTGGTTCAACCAATACATTCGAACTAATACGGTTGTCCCACAACCTCCATTCCCAACTAATACCACCCCCGCACCTACAATACCTCCGGTAACTGACCAAATAAGGTCAAATAAGCCCCCAATTGACAGAATCCGAAAACATGGGGCTACTGAATTTAAAGCTACGGATAGCGACGATGCCGAGCAAGCTGAATTTTGGTTGGACAACACTATCCGGGTACTCGATGAGCTATCTTGTACACCCGATGAATGCCTAAAGTGTACTATCTCCTTGCTACGTGATTCTGCCTATTATTGGTGGAGTACTCTGACTTCTGTTGTGCCCCGAGAGCAAGTAACTTGGGAGTTTTTCCAAACTGAGTTTCGGAAAAAGTATATCAGTCAGAGATTTGTTGATAAAAAACGGAAGGAATTTCTTGAGCTTAAGCAAGGTTCCATGTCAGTTACTGATTACGAGCGAAAATTTGTTAGACTTAGTAGATACGCTCGGGAATGTGTTTCGTCCGAGGCTATCATGTGTAAACGCTTCGAGGATGGGCTGAATGAAGATATAAAAATGTTCGTTGGCGTTCTTGAAATACGAGAGTTCGTAGTACTGGTCGAGCGAGCTTGTAAAGCCGAAGAGCTTAGAAAAGAAAAACAAAAAGTTGATGTGGGAACTGGAGAGTTTCGTAAAAGATCTTCGGGAAAGTCTCTTCAACAGGCATCGAAGAAATTTCGAGATGATGCGGGCCAGTTTAGAGGCACTTCGGGCCTTTTTAGACGAGATCGTGATCGACCCCCTGTGGGTACACGAGGCACTTCGGTCGCCAGTGTTGGGAATGAACGTCGAGATAGAACGAAATGTCGATATTGCGGTAAATGGCATTCGGGGAGTTGTAGATTCCCTGACCGCTCCTGTTACAAGTGCAGATCAGTTGACCACTTCATTAAAGATTGCCCGAGGTTGTTTGAACAGAATGAAAATCAGAGTGGAAACCGGGTGCTACCACTGCTCGAGGTAGACCATCTGGAAATACGGGCAATGCTAGTGGTGGTGAGAGAGGATCTAGAGATGCTACGACCAGATCCGAGGCTAGTGCGCCTGCTAGAGCTTATGCTATACGTGCCCGCGAGGATGCTTCTTCGCCTGATGTTATTACCGGTACTTTTACTCTCTTTGATACTAATGTAATTGCTTTGATTGACCCCGGTTCTACTCATTCTTACATATGTGAAACCTTAGCATCCAGTAAGACTTTACCTATTGAGTCTACTGAGTTCGTAATTCGGGTGTCAAATCCCTTGGGTCGTTACGTGCTTGTCGACAAAGTGTGTAAGAAATGTCCCCTAGAAATTCGAGGTTCCTGTTTTCCGGCGGACTTGATGCTTTTGCCGTTTGATGAATTTGATGTTATTCTTGGTTTGGATTGGTTGACCGCGCATGATGCGGTTGTGAATTGCAAAAGCAAGACTATTGATTTGAGGTGCGCAAATAACGAAGTAATCCGAGTTGAGTCTACGGACTTGGAGGGGATGCCAGCTGTAATATCAGCAATGTTGGCCCAGAAATATGTAAGAAAAGGGTGTGAAGCATACCTTGCGTATGTACTGGATGACAAAGAATTAGACAAGAAACCCGAATCTGTGCCGGTGGTTTGTGAATACCCGGATGTTTTTCCTGAAGGATTACCGGGTTTACCACCTGTTCGGGAGGTAGAGTTTGGTATTGAGCTTGTACCTGGGACTACGTCGATTTCGATAGCTCCGTATCGTATGGCACCAACCGAGTTAAAAGAGTTGAAAGCTCAGTTGCAAGAATTGCCGGATAGAGGTTTTGCTCGACCAAGTTTCTCACCTTGGGGTGCACCAGTATTGTTCGTGAAAAAGAAGGATGGAACCATGAGGTTGTGCATTGACTATCGTCAACTGAATAAAGTGACGATAAAGAACAAATATCCGTTACCGCGTATCGATGATTTGTTCGACCAACTGAAGGGAGCCTCAATGTTCTCAAAAATAGATTTGAGATCGGGCTATTATCAGTTGCGAATTCAAGATTCGGACATACCCAAAACTACTTTCAGAACAGGATATGGTCACTACGAGTTCTTAGTGATGCCGTTTGGGCTCACAAATGCCCCTGCGGTATTTATGGATTTGATGAATCGGATCTTCAGACCATATTTGGATCGGTTCGTAGTTGTGTTCATTAATGACATCTTGGTCTATTCAAGAGATGAGACCGAACATGCTGAGCATCTGAGGCTAGTGTTGCAAATTTTGCGGGATAAGCAGTTATATGCTAAGTTCAGTAAGTGTGAGTTCTGGTTAAGAGAGGTTAGCTTCTTGGGTCATGTGGTATCCGCATCGGGTATTCGAGCTGACCCGAGCAAAATTTCAGCCATAC
The DNA here is from genome assembly GCF_007990345.1 of Gossypium hirsutum. Classification (NCBI taxonomy): domain Eukaryota; kingdom Viridiplantae; phylum Streptophyta; class Magnoliopsida; order Malvales; family Malvaceae; genus Gossypium; species Gossypium hirsutum. The sequence goes on from NC_053435.1 coordinate 56,540,147, forward strand.
TTAACTGGAAGCCTCCAAGAAATATTACCGAAGTTCGGAGCTTCCTGGGACTCGCCGGTTATTACCGACGATTTGTCAAAGGTTTCTCGATGATAGCCACACCAATGACAAAGCTACTTCAAAAGGATGTTAAGTTCGAATGGACGGAGAAATGTCAGAAAAGTTTTGATCAACTAAAAACTTATTTGACTGAAGCTCCAATTTTAGTGCAACCCGAATCAGGCAAAGAGTTTGTCATTTATAGTGACGCATCCCTACTTGGGTTGGGTTGCGTATTGATGCAAGAAGTTCGAGTGGTGGCCTATGCGTCGAGACAATTAAAGCCACATGAGAAAAATTATCCGACCCATGATCTTGAACTAGCTGCCATCGTATTTGCTTTAAAAATATGGCGACATTACTTATTTGGTGAGAAGTGCCATGTATTTTCGGATCACAAAAGTCTCAAAATTTTGATGACTCAAAGAGACTTAAATCTGCGACAAAGACGTTGGCTTGAGTTGTTGAAAGATTACGAGCTTGTCATTGATTACCACCCGGGAAAGGCTAATATGGTTGCGGACGCCTTAAGCCGGAAATCATTGTTTGCTTTACGAGCGATGAATGTGCACTTGTCTGTTCTACCCGACAATGTGTTAATAGCTGAATTAAAACCAAACCATTATTGATTCATCAAATTCGTGAAGCCCAGAAAGTTGATGATGAATTGGTTGCAAAACGGGCTGAGTGTGCTCCGAACAAGGAATCGGAGTTTCAAATTGATGATGATGATTGTTTGAGGTTCAGAAGTCGTTTGTGTATTCCAAGGAGTTCGGAACTCATTTCGATGATTCTGAACGAAGCCCATTGTAGCCGAATGTCAAGTCACCCGGGGAGTACGAAAATGTACAATGATTTGAAACGTTGGTTTTGGTGGCATGGTATGAAACGAGACATCTCCGACTTTGTTTCGAGATGTTTAATATGTCAACAAGTGAAAGCGGAACATCAAGTGCCTTCAGGATTACTTCAGCCGATCATGATACCCGAGTGGAAATGGGATTGAGTCACAATGGACTTTGTGTCCGGACTGCCATTGTCAACAAGTAAGAAGGATGCGATTTGGGTTGTTGTTGATAGACTGACTAAGTCGGCTCACTTTATCCCCGTGTGTATGGATTTTTCATTGGATAGACTAGTTGAATTGCACGTTTCTTAGATTGTGAGATTACACGGGGTACCTATTTCTATCGTGTCGGATAGAGATCCGAGATTCACCTCGCGATTTTGGAGGAAATTGCAAGAAGCTTTGGGTACCAAGCTGTATTTTAGCACTGCTTTTCATCCCCAAACCAATGGTCAATCTGAGCGGATAATTCAGATACTTGAGGATATGTTGAGATGTTGCATCCTCGAGTTCAGTGGTTCATGGGAACGGTATTTACCTTTGATTGAATTCGCTTACAATAATAGTTTTCAATCAAGTATTAAGATGGCACCTTACGAGGCTTTGTATGGTCGTAAATGCCGTACACCGTTGTTTTGGACCGAGCTCGGTGAAAGTAAAATTTTCGGAGTTGATTTGATTAAGGATGCTGAACAGAAAGTAAAGGTAATCCGTGAAAGTCTGAAAGCAGCCACAGATCGTCAAAAATCGTATGCGGATTTGAAACGAAAGGACATTGAATATCAGGTGGGAGATAAAGTGTTCCTTAAATTTTCGCCTTGGAAAAAGGTACTCAGGTTTGGCCGTAAGGGCAAGTTGAGCCCGAGATTCATTGGGCCGTACGAAATCTCCGAACGAGTTGGTCCGGTTGCGTATAGATTGATTTTGCCCCCTGAGCTTGAAAAGATTCACGACGTCTTTCATGTTTCGATGCTTCGACACTATCGATCTGATCCATCGCACATAATTAGCCCATCAGAGGTTGAAATTCAAGCTGATATGAGTTATGAAGAAGAGCCGATGCATATCCTAGCTCGTGAAGTGAAGGAGTTGCGAAACAAAAGGGTTCCGTTAGTGAAGGTGTTATGGCTCAAACACTGGATCGAGGAAGCTACTTGGGAAACTGAGAGCTCGATGAAAGAACGATACCCAAACCTATTTACCGGTAAGATTTTCGGGGACGAAAATTTCTTAAGTGGGGGAGAGTTGTGACAGCCCAAAATTGACCCTAGTCGGGAAGTGGTTTCGGGACCACAAAATCGAGTCATAAAAATAATTGATTTCTATATTCTATGCTTATTATGTGTGTACATGAGTATGTGGAAGTTTCATTCTCCAATTTTGCCAATTGCATGAGAAATTATTAAATAGGGATTGATATGAGACATGGTGAAAATATGATAGGCTAATTTAAAATGGTCTATTAATGGATGTTGTGAAAATGATGGGTTTGCATGTCAAATTACCCAAAATTTGAGCTAGTGGTTGGCCATGCTATGGGTGGAAACATGTTGGGAACATGTTGGCCTAGTGAGGTATGTAGGAAAAAAATAAAATAAGGGGCATGGGCATAAAATAATGAAAAGGAGTATGATGAATACAAAAAAAAATGTGTGTAGTTGTTTCCCCCCCCATTGCCGTGAGCTAAAGAAAAGAAAGGAGAAAATTTTTGTTCATCCTTTCTCATCTTCATTTAGCCGAAACTAGAAAGAAAAAAACAAAGAAAAAAAATGCTCATCCTTTGGTTCATCCTTGGCCAAAAATTTTAAGGAGGAAGGAAGAAGAAAGGTTGAAGAGGTTCGGCCATGCATGTAGCTAGGCTAAGGTATGTTTGATGATGTTCCATGAGATGCATGCATGTTTTAGTTGTTAGCTTGAGTTCTACCTAGCCCATGGTCTAAATCTTGCTATGTGATGGAAATGACACTCGGCCATGGATGCATCATTCTTGGTTGATGTTTGATGTTGTGGTGATGAGGCATGAGGATGAGTTAAGATTCGGCCTAGGTGGAGTTTGTGTTAATGCCATTGCATGCTAAATATGAAGCTTGTTAATGATGCATGTGATGGTGGCTTGATGATTCTTGAACCTCCTTTTTAGCATTTTTGAGTGAGCACATATGTGCATTGGTTGCTAAATGGAGAAGAATCGGCTAGCAAGTTGTGTGCTAAGGCCGAATATAACTTTTGCATGTTAATGAGCAGTGCATGTGTTAAATTGATGGAAAGGGAGAGGATGCTTTACTAGAATGTATATGTGTGTATTAGCCAAGTTTTGAACTTGAAACAAAAGGGTGTTTAGTCAATACAAGTGACCATACTTGTAGAATGTATTAAGTGTTGAAATCGGCCCCAAAATAGACATGCATATTCGGCCAAGGGGGAAAAATTAGCTAAAATGTTGAGTTTGATTCATGATTCCGTACATATGTGACTTTAATGTCTAATGTATAAATATGGGCTAAGTGCCTTGTGTTCCTCTTTTCGATGCTCAAATGATTAAATCAATTTATTTGTTTCATTAAGCTCAAGAGCAAAGGGGAACTAAATCCGATAAAGGGAAGGAAAAAGTGGTCGAATAGCTATCGGAATCGTTCGACAACACCCGAGGTAAGTTCTTGAGTAAGAGAGCTTAAATTATGATGTGATTAGATCATGTTTTAAGCAAATTAAAATCATGCTCTTTGTGTGGCTATTGAGCCGAATTTGCAAGAATGATAAATGTCATGTGTTTGAGTTTTGCTAACGAAAATGAAATACGAATGGGCCATGATTTATTGTTAAATGTGCATGGTTATTTGAATGATGTCCGGGCTAAGTCCCGAAGGCTTGTGCTAAGTGACAATATCCGGACTAAGATCCGAAGGCATTTGTGCGAGATACTAATTCCGGGCTAAGCCCGAATGCATTTGTGCGAGATACTAATTCCGGGCTAAGCCCGAAGGCATTTGTACGAGATACTAATTCCGGGCTAAGCCCGAAGGCATTTGTGCGAGTTACTAAATCCGGGTTAAGTCCCGAAGGCATTTGTGCGAATTACTATAACCGGGCTATGTCCCGAAGGCATTTGAACGAGGAGCTATATCCGATTAAATTCCGAAGGTACGTGATTTGGGAATGAATGAACTTGCTGTAAAATTCCAGTTAATACTCTCGAAACATCCCAACATTGAGGTATGTTTCGTATGTGCTTGAATTTAGTTGAGCCCTTACAAATAAGTATTCGCTCAGTTGATAAACGAGCTACCGGCCTTTGGCTGAGTTGATCTTTTGTGTATGTACATAAGGGTTGATAATGTGAAGCAAGTACGATATCGTAAATTTGTGCATATGAAATTATCCGTTTAGCTATATGAATGCTATACTTTTGTTGTGCTGGAATTCCTTGCTCAAAACTTACTAAGCATAAATTGCTTACTCCGTTTCATTGCTCCTCTGTTTTATAGATTTGGTTCTCCAGCTATCGGACTCGGGATCTTGAAGTCAAAGTCGCCCACACTATCAAAGCCCCCCCTTTTGGTACAATTTTGGTTGAACTTCGAAATGGCATGTATAGGACTACCCGTTTGTTGTGGGTCGTGGACCCTTTGGACTTGTATAAATTTTGGATAGCCATGCGAAAATGGCTTATATGTGTTTGAGTATAATGTTATAATCATTTGGTGTGGATATGCTTGACAAGGATTGGCCACGGGGATGGTTAACCACTTTCATAAATTGTGCTATTTATGCAAAAAGGGCTAGTTGAATCATGGAAACCATGAAATAGGTAAAGTCTACCTTAAAGGCAGATGCTGACAGCAGCAGTGATGTAGATTTGGAAAATCACTAAAAATAGTAGGAATGGAATTAAATAGTAAATAAATTATGTAAACAAACCTTGATGAATCTACTTTCATAGGAAAGTAACGAAACAATCATACGGACAGTATGTTAAGAGATATTCAGGTTCTCGTGAGACAGGGCCAGAACGGTTTCTGGAGTCCCTGTTCCGACTTTGGAAATTCATTATAAATTAACCAGAGATAATTAGGAGTCATACCATATATGTATAGATTCCTCTCTGAGTCTAGTTTCTATAGAAACAAACGGCATCAGTATTGGAGCCCTGTACAAGGAGATATCCAAGTCGTAATGCGCAAAGGTCAGGGTAGTCGATCCCTGTAACATGGGAGACTTTGACTAATAAACTGTACTAATTGGCCAGACCAAAAATTCTAGAAAAAAATATGTAGATGGGCATATGAGTCTAGTTTCAGGGAAAAATCACGAAACTGATTTTCGAGTTGTGAAACTCAAGATATGATTTTTAAAGCGACTAGTACGCAGATTGGCAGTGTCTAGGAAATATTTTTATAAGGGGTTTAAAGTCTGTTAACACCTCGTGTTCGACTCCGGTGTCGGTCTCGGGTTCGGGGTGTTACAAACCCCACCATTATTTTCACCACCCAATTCAATTCCCTTATCTGGGTTTCCATCTAAAGGCCTATCATTCTCTAAACCAGTCTCGAACTCCTCATTACCACTCAAAAAACCCTATTCAGAACCCCCTAACTCACTGTTATTCTCATAATTATAGACACTACTCCCGCCAACAGTACTTGCAGTTTAAAGTTCATATTCAGAATCAGAATCAAGAGTTAAAGGAGCTCGAATAAGTAAAGAACCTGTTGAATATGATGGGGTCTCTGTTTCTGGCATTGTTGTTGAGTCCATGGCTGCTAAAAGAGATAATGAATATGGCTTCGGGATCGACATCGGAGACAACAAAGGAGATCGCAAGCTTCGGCCATCTGATTTTTCCCTCTCCGGTGACGTTAAAGTTGAAGACGACAAGGGAGATCGTACATTTCCATTGGACGCATTGGGAAGTCGTGGCGAATCAGCTGAAATCCTCCTCGGAGTTGAAGAAGGTTGAAGAAGAGAAAGGAGAAATGGAAAATGTCTTACGGTAGAGAAATGGGTAAGACAATTTCAAAAAAAAGCTTTGGATTTTACCCGTGTTTGTAAAATATTTTCCTATGGAATTCATTTTCCACAAATCAAACACCGGAAATTTCAGAAAATGTTTTCCAGAAAACATTTTACACCAATCAAACGGACCCTAAGTTAATAAATAAACTTGCCTTCCTTTCCTTATTAGCAGCAGATTTTTATTAAAAATAAAAAATCATTAAAATTAATTTACCATTTAGATTTTCCCTAAAATTTTTTAATTATTTTTTTAACTTGTCAAATTATCTTTCTTAATGCATGGGTTCGTTCTGTAAATTCTCATTTTAGATCATTCTTTCTTCTTTTTTATTTGATTTTGCATCAAAATATTTTGAACTAGGTTTTTTATTTTATTTTATTTTCATAAGCATTTTTACATTTTAGCACCCTCTCAACCTCCTTCTTCCCTTTCATAATGCCGCTCACTCCTCACCTTGAATTGTTACTGCCAACTCTCAATCAATCTCCAAATTCTCCATTGATCTCTGTAACACCCCGAACCCGAAACCGACACCGGAGTCGAACACGAGGTGTTAACTGACTTTAACCCCTTATAAAATTTATTTTCCAGACACTGCCCAATCTGTGTACTAGTCGTTTTAAAATCATATCTTGAGTTTCGTAACTCAAAAATCAGTTCCGTAATTTTTCCCAGAAACTAGACTCATGTGCCCATCTATGTAATTTTTCTAGAATTTTTGGTCGGGCCAATTAGTACAGTTTATTAGTCAAAGTCTCCCAAGTTGAAGGGGTCGACTACACTGACCTTTGCCCATTACGACTTGGATATCTCCCTGCACGGGGCTTCAATACTGATGCCGTTTGTTTCTATGAAAAATAGACTCAGAGAGGAATCTGTACATATATGGTACGACCCCTAATTATCTCTGGTTAATTTATAATGAATTTCCAAAGTCGGAGCAGGGAATCCAGAAACCGTTCTGGCCCTGTCCCACTATAATCTGATTATCTCTTAATATACTGCCCATATGATCTTTTCGTTACTTCCTCATGAAAGCAGACTCATCGAGATTCGATTACATAATTTATTCATCAATTAATTCCACTCCTACTATTTTTAGTGATTTTTCAATCTCATGACACTGCTGCTGCCAGCATCTGTTACGAAAGTGACTAGGTCCATCTCATGCCTACCCTTGATCCAACTCAATCGAACATTCGTGCCATTTTCGCATGGCTTAAAGTTTACATGCCAAAATTCAAACACAACGTAATAGCTTATACATGCCAAATGTTCTTCTAAGCCAACTAAGAAGAAAGTACCAAAACTTGCTATCCGGTGTGATGACTTCGATGACGGCCTGACCCCGCAAAAATAGATGAGTCCAAGCAACCTATAATGGGTGACAAGGAAACACCGAGTGAGTTTATAACTCAGTAAGTCATAAGCAATGCACTACCATCCATCAATAATATTATCACAAGAGGAAACAGAATGGAACGAGACAATTTACTCCATCCATACCGAACCATACCATAGTTCCTCCAACCTATCGATTCAATTTCATATCAATTCATGCATTCACAATCCATATACTCATCAATAGGACATTGAAGCATTTCCATAAATCAATTTATTTTCGTTACAATCAAACAACAAAACGGCCTTTCACCCATCCTACGATAAATTTTATGTACGTGACTTCAAGTATAGTTGTCACATAGGTTCAACTTACCGAGCTCAACACCAAGTATAAGCATAGCACATATTAGCCATGTACTCAAGACACTTACCCGATCCGCTGTCCGCGATCGACTCAATAGTGTCGCACACATAGTGTCCATAATGATTCACGAATGTATATTGAGCCCGCACACTCAGTGCTATATAATCAACTCGCACACTTAGTGCTACGTAATCAAATCGCACACTTAGTGCTACATAGTCAAACTCGCACACTTAGTGCCGCATGGTCAATTCGCACACTTAGTGCATCATATTCATTTCGCACACTTAGTGCAACATAGTCAAACCGCACACTTAGTGCTGTACAATTTAATCCCTCGCACTTAGCGCCAATCTCATGGTCATAAATGGTTATCCCGCACGTTTAGTGCCGAGATCAACAACTCAGTACATCTTACCTCTTTTCTTTCATTCAACAATTTCATCATCACATACGTACATGCATATATATATATGTATATTTATTCATTCCATTCAGCATCAATCCATAACATTATGACCATTGAAATAATACCAACTACATGCTTAATGACTTACCTCGTGTTGGGTAAGACGGTTCCAACTCGGCTACTCGATAACCTTTTCTTTGCCTTTGCTCGATTCACCTCCTTTAACTCCTTGAGCTAAATCAATAATTTAACTAGTTTAACCACCTTGCTAAATATTTACAATCCAATTTCACATGTATATGTATGTTAGTATATTCGGCTAATAACCTCATGCAACTACCAAAGCCGAATCAACTAAATATACTTATGAATATATATATCATCATCGAAATCACCTAAGCTTAGACATCAATTTTTAATTCCAAGCAAGTTGCCGAATGCAACCTTACTAAATTTTCATGGATTCAAGTCATGGATTCAATATACCATTACCATGAAATCAACAACCAAAAATTCATAGACAATTTAGGAAAATCACATTACAAATCTCAAATTCAAACAAAGACCATGGCCGAAATGCACATATAACCACATAACAAAAATATTGAACCTTTGGTTGCCTAACTAGCTTAACATCCATCAAATTTTAAATCAAGAAACTCACCTCATCTATAATCAACCCTCAATACCCTAAAGCATCAAAAACGACATCAAAGAAATACAACCGTCCATGGCCGAATGTCATCTTCTTAACTTTACAAAAAAAACATTTGCCATGAGCTAGCTTCTATACTTGATGGCCACTCCAAATATACAAAGATTTTCAATGATAGAGCATTAACATACCTTAATCCACTTAAAGGACCACCTTGGCCGAATCTTGCTTCCTCTTCTTCCTCTAGTTAGAACAATTGCAAAAGAAAGAAAACATGAACACTCCTTCTTCCCTCCTTATTAAGCATTCAAACTCCCTCATTTTTCATGCCACAACATCAAACACTCCTCCTAGGCACAAGCAATGGCCGAATTCTTTCCAAGTTTTTTTTCTCCCCTTCTTTTTCTTGGTTTTTCGGCTAGGAGATGGCAAGTATGACACCCATTTTTTTTGTTCCCTTTTCTATTATTATCCCCATCATTTGTTCACCAAAAGAAAACATATTAAATTAGAATGAGTGGAGCATCATCACTCCTTGGCCGGCCACCATGAATTTTATGGGCAATTTGACATGCAAAGCCATGCTTCCTCACCCTATTATTAATTACTCCTTATAATTCATCTATCATCTTTTCTAACTTCGTCAACTAGGTCCTTTTTGAATTAATTCACAATCCTAATGCTAATATTAAGCATTTAATTTCTCATATATTCACTGTCACACAACAATTTATGCAATTAAAACACGAAAATAAATTTTTGGCTCGGTAATGTGGTCTCGAAACCACATTCCGACCAGGGTCTAATTTGGGTTGTCACAATCTCTTTGCTAAAACCCAAATTTTCTTTAACTTAAACCCCAAGTGACAAAAAAACTTACCCATCTCACTTTGTACCTATAACACCCCAAACTCGACCCGGTTGCTAGATTTGAGACATTAGATGTCACATTCATTATTGAAATAACTATGGTTTTATTTACATATCCAATTAACAAGTTATATAAGCTAATGAGATCAGAACTTAATTAAAATATGTTATTTGATAATAAAAAAAGGGTTATAAAAAAGCTTACGAAAGACCCTATGGCACACTGATGTTAACCGAGGGATTAAAATGTAAAATCTTCAATATATAGGAGTGATGTTATGACCATAAGGGTGTCATGTCGCAACACTAAAAGTAGAAGCACGATGTTGCGACTTCAATAGGGGAACTTCACAACCTTGAGGACAACGCATTTGATGTCGCAACCTCAACATGAGAGAATCACGACTGTGGAAATAGAAGCTCAATGTCATGAAACCAATAGGTGAGTGTCGTGATTCTGAAGGAAATTTCCTCAAATTTTTATTCATTCTTCTCCAATTTGCTAAGTACAATTTTCAAATAGTCTAAATGACTCGAAAACTCAATAGCAATGTAGTTTAAATATTAATTCAAATGCCATATAACTATATCTTATATATAAAACATCTATTCATATAGGATTTCAGGCATGTAAAGCCTTCATTTACTTGACAAACAAGAAACAACCAAATTGGTAATATGTAGCCTTTTGACAAGTAACATTAACTCACTAAATGCTTATACATACTTGTGGTCAGAATATATAATCAAAATCAAAATGTAACCTTTTTCCAACATATATAGAAAGTGAAAATTTGAACTAAAAGTCTAACCCAGATCTTAGGTACATGCCACCTACTATTAACATAGGAAAAACTATCCAAACTTGTTAAGTTTAGAGATCAATGCCGGATGTTGTCGACCACTTTGCTACTTTAAGATTTACTGAACTATGTATGGAAATAAACAAAACATTCGCTAAGCAATAGGGCGTGGTGGTATTTTTATGATTTAAATCAATAATACAATAGAAGTAGTATATCCAAATACAATCAAAATGTGATTTAGTTTCTAATAGACTCAATCTACCATTCATGTCTCCTGTACCAAAACTCATACCGTAATTCATTTGACAAACTCATATGAACATATCATACTATATTTTCTATCATCATATCACATTCACTTATATTTCATAGCATATTACTTATTCATTTCATTTTATCATTTCTTTCTAGAATCTACTGATTTGTTTCTTATCCATATTGGCTCTCAAGGCTCGTTTAAACTAGTTCGCACGGTCTTTCACATGCTATCTTTTGTCACTTAGATATTTATATACAAAATTCACCATTTTCTATAAGCTTCACATATCATATATCATTAGACAAATTTTATGTTTTATTATCCCTATTAACCGGACACGGACTCAAGATGGATACACGGATCATCCAACCATCACACCAATATGATTGGCACCCACTACCTCATCGAAACATCTAAAGTATAATTTGTGTTTCGTGCCTTATTGATATAACCAAAGTAAAGTGTGCTCTACACTTTATTAGAATGTCCAAAATATAATATGCACTCTACACCTCATCAGCATAAACCAAAGTATAATCTCGTACAATAATCCTATGGCATGTAACTATACCCAACTTTGAATGGTATAATTAATACAGTAACCAATGTTGCAAATACATATTTATATACATGATAACATATCATAGTTTCATATAATACTCATTTATACCATCCATATCTCAATTCGTTTCATAACAGCTCATATCATTATACACTTACCGAATCATGAGACAAGTGGGGACATTACCTTAATCGAGCAAATTTACAACAAAGATATACTGAATTCTAATTGTAAAAGTACAAATTATATGAGCTACTTGTCTACGACTCTCACCTTTCCTTTATTTTGAGATGACTCGGCCACGTCATTATCTATGTTCAACAATTAAATTATAAAAATGGTATTAGATTCCATTCAATCTTATGAAAAAACATATAATCAACATAGTTTGTATTTTATTCAATTTTGTCATTATATCTGAATTATTTATATTTTTTGATATATAACATCGAATCAAAATTTGATTTCACATCTTTTTATTAGGATCCTATACTTTTAATCTACAACATAATTTTTTAACAACTTTCAATTTATTCAATTTAGTCTATAATGTCACAAAACAAATTATTAAGTTTAGTTAACTTTCCAATCAAATTGAATACGTTTCTCTACTTTTCAACTTAGTCTTGACATGCTCAAAACTCATACTTCAGTCTCTCTTTAAAATCAACTAAATTTCATTAAATACCCATTACGGTAACTTGACAACATTTAGCATTTGATCAATTTATGGCATAGGTAAGCTTAATCAAGCTTAGATAATCAAGAAAACATAAAAAATTCAAAGGAAAGACTTAAGTACCTTAGGAATTTTGGACTAATTTGGAAAGAAATAAAAAATGGAATTTCTTTCTTTTTCCCTTCACTTGGATGGCTAAAGTAAATTAGAAAGATGTTATCTTTATCTTTCTCTCCACCCACTTTCATATACTATGGCTAAGTCTTTAGTTCAACTTAATTAATCTTAATTTTAACCTTTAATCATACTATTTAACCAATTAACTTAATTAATTTTAAGCAGGTAGATATCCACCAACATCCACTAATTCAATTCACAATAATGGTTAAATAATCATTTAGGCCCTTTGGTTAATTGTTATTTGAATCCTGAATCATTTTCCAATTTAAAACTCAATAGCGATGGAGCTTTTATAATTTAGTCTTTAAGCCTTAATCAATGACTTTTTCGATTTAATTTTCTAACTGTTATTTAATATATTTTCATTCTAACTCAGTAAATCCTATGATTATAATATTATGGACTCCGTTTAGGAAATGGGGTTATGAAGCCATATTTTTCGACATCGGTAATAGTTAGGTCGTTACAACATCGTCATCGTTCCTCTTTTTGTGTTCCATTCACCATCATCATCCAGCTTACTCAGGTGCCTTTTTCGACGAAAGCATGCCCTTCCTCTCTTCAATTGTTCAATCGAATAGATCGAACTTCCATCGTCGTTCAATGCAAAACTCAAAATGATTTCTTTATATTTCCCTTTTTCTTTTTGACTTTCTTTCTTTCTTTTACTTTTTGGTTGTCATGTTTATAAATTCTTGATTAGGGTTTGCAATTTAGGCTTAATGTGAATTCTAATTTGGATAGGATTTTGGTTGTTGTCTGAATGATAGTTTCAAGATTCAAAGGGATTTACGAGCCAATTAGGGTGTTGAGGTTTATCGTGGTTTATGGGTTGTTGGGTAGATGTTAAAATTATGAATTAACACTGCCAAAGTAGTGTTTGACAAAAGAGAAAGCCTTAAAAAAATTCAAGAATTTAAAATATGTAAATTAAGTATTCTTCTCAACAATTTAACTTTAATTATGCAGAAAGGCTTCTTCCAATAATACTTTAACTCGGTGGTCAAAGTTGATTACCTTACTCTACGCCATGGTGTCATCTCAGTTAGTTCATCCTTTGTAACATCTCATTTTTTTGAGGTATAAAAAATAGTGGTTTCAAAAATTTATTCTTCGATGATCAAGTCCATAAATATTATTGATTAATATTTATGGGTTAATTTTAGTATTATATTGAATTTTTATCTAACGATTTTGTTAATTCGATAGTTAGTTAAGGTACAAATGTTTTGACGCGAAAGTTAGAGGTATAGGAAATAGTGGCTTCAGAACCCCATTTTCGATGAGTGAGTCCATTCATATTTACAAGGTTAGTATAAAATTTAATTGAATTTTGGTCCATTAAATTTTCTATTTAGATAGCTAATTAGATTGCAAATACTAAATTATAAAAGTGGTAAAAGTTTAATCGCTATGGATTTTTAATTGTTTTAAGGACCAATTAAGCATTTGGGCCATTTTGTGGTGTACAAACTGTGGATAATACCTAATGCTCACTAAATTGGTTAATTACAATTAAGGTTAGTTAATTATAGTTAATTAGGTTAATTATAATTAATTATAAATTAAACTAAGAAAAAAAGTAAAAAATTAAAACAAAAAAAAAACATTTTCACTCATCTTCGTCTTTAACTATAACTAAGGGGAGAAATAAGAGTGTAATAGCCCATTTTTGGGTCAAATTAGAACAGTGGTTTCGGGACCACAAATCCAAAGTAGAAATATTCACTTTTATTATTTCTTTAAGGTTTACAGGATGATAGAATGATTGTGTGAAAATTTCGTTAAGAAATTTTATCGATTGAGTACTCAATTTTTCTAGAAGGACTAAATTGCAATAGGTGCAAAACTTGAATTCTATATGTTAAAGGTGTCTAATTGTTATTAAATTCTAAATTGGAGGTCCTTTAATGCTAATTAGACCATTATATCTTGGTATGGACAAAATTGGACATGGTTAGGGAAAAATTTCAAAGTTTAAGTGAATGGCATTTTGGTAATCTAGTAAATAAAGACAAAATTAACTAATAAAAGATGTTCATCTTCATCAAATTAGTCCCTTAACCGAAACTCAAGAGAGAAGACATAGCTAGGGTTTGGCCAAGCTTCCAAGCTCGACTATAAGTCCGTCTTTTTCCCATTTTTAATGATCTAGCTATTCTAAGGACTAATTTGAAAGAAAATCAAAGTCTAAAATTTTACCCATGTTGAATAAGCTTGTATTTTGATGTTTAATGGTAGAAAATACATGTTTTTTGCTAGTTAAACAACATTTACAAGGTGATTTTTGATGAAAATGTAAAAAAGGGACCTAATTGTAAAATGGTGTAAAATGTGTGGTAAAATGTGAATAAATGGAAAATGTGGGCTGTCATGAGCATGAAAAAGGTTCAGCTAGGCTTGTGTAATGAAGAAATTGGATGAAAATCATTTTATGAGCCTAGGGACTAAAATGTAAAATGTCAAAAGTTTAGGGGCAAAAATGTAATTTTTTCCATAGTGTGTTTTTGGGCTGAATTGAATAATGTGATGATTAAATAAATTAAATTTGATTTTATAGATCAATAAAAAATAAGTTCGAGTTCAGACCAGGGAAAGAACAAGGTTGTGGACTAAATCAAATTAATAGTCGTTTTTGTAACGGAGGTAAGTTCGTATGTTAAATAAGCTTTAATATAATTGTATTTAAATAATTTTTAATATTGCATGAAATGTATGATTGACTATGTGAAAGAGTTTAATTTTACAAATGAGTTCGACGATGATTCGACAAGTAAGAAATCTCATTTGAACCTTACGAATAAAATAGGATACAAGTGACATGTCATTAAGGTTACCATGTGTTATGTGATTATGTGATCCGGGTGCTGGTCCTGTACATCCTACCAGTGACTTGTGTGAGCAGCACCGAGTGGCTACATCTGGACTGACAGGTTGTGTGAGTAGGCCTGTCGATAGCTCGAGAGCGAGCAATTATGAGATATGAGACTTAGGTAGCATTGGCTACATATGTGGCACTTAGTGTGCAAAATTCCCGAGTATCGGACATTATTATTTTGAGTGGTTCACGGGTATGTCAAAGATGAGAATACGTGTAAGTTCATTTTGAGATGGTACAGATATGTACTTTAAGCTTATGATTATTAATTTGTGAAATGACGATTACAAGGTTAGTTGGTGAAGGAATGGATTATGATCATGAGAATTTGGAAAATTACATTATCTTATGTTATGTTATTTGCACTTTCGCACGAGATGACTAAGCTATATAGCTTACTCTGTTTATTTTTCCATGTTTTATAGTGTCATCAAGCTAGCTCGGATTGGGGATCATTGGAGATTCGCTTCACACTATCATATTTTGGGTACCGATGATTTTAAACATTTTGAGATTATAGCATGTATAGGGACTTGGTCATTTTGTGATATATGTTATTATGATTTGGTTGAATGTATTGGCTTGTAATTGGCTAGGGTTTGATGTTGTAACACCCCTTACTCATATTCGACGCCGGAATAGGGTACGAGGTGTTACCAGACATAAGCTCAGACAATCTTACAAAACTGAGACATGAATTTCCGCCCAAATTTAAACCTTTTCATTCACATGCATATCATCCCTTATGTGGACCCACGAGGCCCAAAACATACATCAAGGGTGGTTACCAGAAACTTTCGAAACTTTTACCACACTTAGAAAATTTTATCATTTTGGAGGGTCACACGCCCGTGTGGCTTGGGACACGCCCATGTCCTCAACCCATGTAACTTTCTATTTATGATGTCATGACAAAATGTGCTTACACGGCCAAGGCACACACCCGTGTTGTAACACCCCTTACCTATGTCTAACGCCAGGACAGGATACGAGGCATTACCGGACTTGAACATACACTACTATGTAAAATCGGCCATAAAATTTCATTCAAATTTAAAATTTATTCAAGAACATACATATCGTCCCTTATATGGGTCTGCGAGGCCCAAAACGTACATTAGGGGCGGATTGGGACTAAATCGTGAACTTTAGAAAATTTTTCTTAAAATAGGGTCACATGCCCGTGTGGACACAAGGACACTCCCGTGTGCCCTTGACATACCCGTGTCCCTAAGCCGTGTAGCTCTCTATTTATGATGTTAGCATAAATTTAATATCACACAGCCAAGTCACACGCTCGTGTGCTAGGCTGTGTGGCAAATTTAATTTTTACTTTTAAGGTGCAACTTCACATAGCCTGGGCACACGCCCATGTCCTAAAGATGTGTTCTCCACACAGCTGAGACACGCGGCCGTGCCTCTTCTCGTGTGTTTACTACCATGCATACTAACTTGTAAAACTAGGGTGCAGGGGACACACGGTCGGACTACACGCCTATGGGGCTGACCGTGTGTCACACACGGCCTAGACACATGCCCGTGTGCCTACCCATGACAACTTTGAGGCTATTTTCCAAGCCCTCTGGCCACCCTTAACAATCCCAACACACACTCACATGCCAATGGTGGTTGACATGGCATAAAAGGGTCACTTAGACATCCATAGCTTTAACTCATACATGATAAATTCATATCAAGTTTACCCAATTGGGACTCCTTAACTTGTTAAGTTCATTCAATACATTTCTTTACCTTTATTAATATAGTGACCATACTAATTGGCATCATTTATCCATCAAGCATAAATTCCACATTTTATCCACCATTTGGGACACACCACATAAGTAATAACACATCTCATGCATGTAGTAATATTTGGGGATTTTAACCCAATAATCAATATGAGCCATATTTCATGGCCATATACAAAATAGAATAATATACCAAAAGGAGCCATCACTTTGGCTAACAAATATGACATATATAACAAAATACTAAGTACCCTATACATGCCATACTTAAATGTAGTAAACTAATTATACCCCAAAAGATTTGTTGATAGTGCAACTCAAGCTCCGACGTCCACGATCCCCGAGCTAGCTTGACGATGCTAAAAGAAAAGGGAAATGAGAGAAGGGTAAGCACAGGGCTTATTAAGTTGCATGTAAATAATAAACAACATAAGTCAAGATATTCATGGATTAAACATATTATCAATTATCACCACAATATCATACTATACAGATGAACGTAGTAAAAATTGACATTAAATATCATTAAATATCAAGCTTATCTTACTCCTTTCTACTCATGCTAAATTTCCCATCATGAATTGAGTTTAATACTCATGAGATTTATGTATCTGTACCGTACATTCTTACTCATATCACCCCACTTCTTAACCCAACATCTTGAATGGCCCGTTGAACCACCGGAATACTAAAGGACACTCGAGATTGCTATACACCAAATAAAGTACTAATGCCATGTCCCCGACATGGTCTTACATGAATCCACATATCATCGCTGATGCCATTTCCCTGACATGGTCTTACACTGGCACACATATAAACACCGATGCCATGTCCCAAACATGGTCTTACATTGGCACACATATCAATGCTGATGCCAAGTCTTAGACATGGTCTTACACTGGCACACTTATCAACGTCGATGCCATGTCCCAGATCGAGTCTTACACAGGCACACATATCAACGCCAATGCCATGTCCCAGGCATGGTCTTACACAGGCACATTTAGCACGGAGTCAAGACATCCAAGTCCTAAGTATTCCATTGGGTCACCCGGGCTTCCAAGACACGAGGCTATCACTAAACTTCCATTGGATCATCACAAGTCAATTTCATTTAAGCATACATACATGTATCATATAATGTCAAATATTAGGTACGTAATATTGGAGTTGTTGAATTACTTACACACAACTTACCTCGGTGCAAAATATGGAAAATTTGCGATTTAGCCCACAACCTTACCATTTCCTTGGTCAAGGTTTATTCCTCATCCCTTTTGATCTATAATAACACATTTAGCTTATTTAATACAAGTATTATTCATTTTAGTCCAAAAATCACGATGTGGCAAAATTACAATTTTGCCCCTAAAATTTTACAAAATTACAAAATTGCCCCTAGGCTCGTAAAATGAAAGTACCCGTTTTTCTCATTATTACATCCTAGCCGAATCATTTTCCCTCTTATACCAACCCACATTTTTCATTTATTCACACGTTTACACAGTTTCGACAACTTTTACAATTAGATCCTTTTTATCAATTTCACCAAAAACCACCTAGTAAAAGTTGTTTATCACACTCAAACCTTTATATTCTTCTATTAGACATCAAAGCAAAAGCATGTCTTTCATGGGTATGTTTTTTAACCTGAAACCTAGCTCAAATTAAGGGTAGAAATAGCTAAATGAGCCATGAGGATTTCACAAATGTAAAGAACATTAAAAATGGGGCTAGAATGCACTTACTTTGAGCTTGAAAGAAGAAAGAAACCCTAGCTATGGCTTCTTGTGAAACTCGGCCAAGGAGGATGAAGATGGACACAAATTTTGACTATTTTTTCCTTTTAATTCTTACATTAACAAATGGACCAAAATGCCCTTCCATAATAACTTTGATATTTTATCCCTCCTATGTCCATTTTTGTCCATAATGACATATAATGGTCTAATTGCCCAATAAGGAATTCAAATCTCAAATCTCATCACAATTAAGTCCTTAAATCAATTAGAACACATGTTTTTCACTTATTACAATTTAGTCCTAATAACTCAATTAGACACCTTATCGGTAAAATTTCTCATCGATTTTTTCACACAAGCATGCATATATATCATAGACCTCGTAACACCCATAAATTAAGTATTTCTATCTCAGATTTTTGGTCTTGAAACCACTGTTATGACTAGGCCTTAATTCAGGATGTTACAATTATCCCCCATTAGGAATTTTTGTCGCATAAAATCTTACCGGTAAACAAGTGTGGGTATTGATTTCTCATGGCTTCCTCGGGCTCGCATGGAGCCTCCTCTATCCCATGCCTTGCCTTAACACTTTTACTAAGGCGATATTCTTGTTTCTCAACATTTGACTTCCCGATCCAAAATCTTGATCGGCTCTTCACCATAGTCTTGTCCGGTCAAATCTCAACTTCTGTCGGTGATATCACATGTGAGGGGTTCGATCTATAACAGCGCAACATAGACATGTGGAATACGTCATGGATCTTTTCCAATTCTAGCTGTAAAGCCAACCGATAAGCTACCAGTCCTATCATTTCGGTGATCTCAAAAGGTCCTATGAAACGAGGACTTAACTTGCCCTTTCTATCGAATCTCGGAACCTTTTTCCATGGGGATACTTTCAAAAATACCTTATCACCACCTGAAACTCAATTTCTTTTCTTTTCAAATACGCATAAGACTTTTGTCTATCCAATGCCGCTCTTAAATAATCTTTAATTACTTTCACTTTGTCCTCAGTTTCCTTAACCAAGTCAACCCCGTGTAATTTACTTTCCTTGAGCTCTGTCCAATACAAGGGAGTTCGACACTTTAGGCCATACAACGCTTCATTGGGTGCCATTTTTAAACTTGTTTGAAAACTATTGTTATAGGAAAACTCAACCAAAGGTAAGTATTTTTCCCAACTACCTTGGAATTCTAGAACACAACATCTCAACATCTCTTCCAAAGTTTGAATCACTCTCTTGAATTGGCCATCGGTTTGTGGATGGAAAGCGGTACTAAAACTCAACCTGCCTAAGGTTTCTTGCAACTTTTTCTAAAACCATGAGGTAAACCTCATATCTCTATCTGATATGATCGATAAGGGTATTCCGTGAAGTCTCACAATTTCAAAAATATATAACTCAGCCAATTTATCAAGCGAGTAGTCGGTATGTACCGGGATGAAATGAGCCGACTTCGTCAATCAATGAACAACGACCCACACCACATCTTTCTTACTCAGTGTCTTTAGGAACACAAATTCTCTCTCGAAACATCAATCAACCATCGAAATCAACCCGAAAATCAGATTCAGAACCCGACTCACACCGAGTTCTCTTCGCTTGTAATTCATTGTCATTACTCTAAGCTTCACAAATATCTTGAAGGAACATTGGCCTAGCTCTCAACTTCACTACGACAGCACCGTTGTCTGATAAGGCGAATCGAGCATCCATGGCTCTTAAAGCAAACAAGTATTTTCTACTTAAGGCATTGGCGACCACATCGCCTTTTCGGGATGATAGTCAATTATTAACTCATAATCTTCTATCAACTTTAACCATCTTTGTTGCCTAAGATTTAAATCCTTTTGTGTCATCAGGTATTTCAAAATCTTGTGATCGGTGAATATTCGACAAGTCTCACCATACAAATAGTGTCTCCAAATCTTTAATGCAAACACAATAGAGGCTAGCTCTAAATCATGTGTCGGGTAATTTTTCTCATGCGGTTTCAGTTGTCTAGATGCATAGGCTATCATTCTATCTTCCTGCATAAGCACACATCCTAAACAACTCAAGGATGCATCACTGAAGATCACGAAATCCTTTCCTGGCTTAGGTTGAACTAACACTTGAGCTTCAGTCAACAACACTTTTAGTTTCTCAAAACTCTGTTGTCACTTCTCTGTCCATTCGAACTTAACAACCTTTTGTAACAACTTCATCATTGGAGTGGAAATCATCGAAAATCCTTTAACTAACCGTCTATAATAACCAGCCAAGCCTAAAAAGCTTCTGACCTCTGTCACATTCTTTGGTGGTTTCTAGTCAATAAT
This sequence comes from Gossypium hirsutum, assembly GCF_007990345.1. Lineage (NCBI taxonomy): Eukaryota > Viridiplantae > Streptophyta > Magnoliopsida > Malvales > Malvaceae > Gossypium > Gossypium hirsutum. Next base: position 56,560,875 of record NC_053435.1, read on the forward strand.
GGCTGAAATCTTACTCGGGTCAACTCTAATACTGTCTCCCGAAACAATATGTCCTAAAAACCTGACTTCACAAAGCCAAAATTCACTTTTACTGAACTTGTACAACTGTTTGTCCCTCAAAGTCTGCAAAATAGTTCTCAAGTGCCCAGCATGCTCTGCCTCATCTATTGAATAAATCAAAATATCATCGATGAACACCACAACAAATTTATCCAAATAAGGCTGAAATATTCTATTCATTAAATCCATAAACACGGCAGGAGAATTTGTTAACCCAAATGGCATAACGAGGAATTCGTAATGGCCATACCTCGTTCTAAAGGCAGTCTTAGGCACATCCGATTCTTTCACCCGCAACTGATAGTAGCCGGACCTCAAGTCTATCTTTGAAAATACTGTGGCTCCCTTCAATTGATCAAATAGATCATCTATCTTTGGCAAAGGATACTTGTTCTTTATTGCCACCTTGTTGAGTTGTCGATAATCTATACATAGTTTCATTGAACCATCTTTCTTTTTCACAAATAACACAGGAGCACCTCAAGGTGAAAAGCTCGGTCTCCCGAAACCCTTATCAGTTAACTCCTGTAACTGAACCTCCAACTCTTTTAATTCTATTGGGGCCATCCTATACGGGGCAATCACAATAGGCACAGTACCATGAGTCAAATCAATGCCAAACTCTATTTCCCTAATAGGAGCTAACCCCGACAACTCTTCCAGAAACACATCTGAATATTCACATACTACCGGTACCAACTCAATCTTTAACTTAGACTCTTTAGTGTTCAGCACAAAAGCGAGGTAAGCTTCATACCCTTTTCTTATACATGTTTGAGCAGACATGGAAAAAGTCACTCAGGCATGCCATTTAATTCATGTGGTTCAACCCGAAGAACATTACCATTCTCACATTTTAGTTCAATAAACTTTCTTCCACAATTCACTACCACATCATGACTGGTCAACCAATCCATACCAAGAATTACATCAAATTCACGAACAGTAATAGCATAAGATTAGCCGAGAAACAATGACCAATAATCATTAAAAGACAATTTTTACACGCTTTATCAACTAACACATACTTGCCTAACGAGTTTGACACCTTTATTACGAATTCAGTAGGTTCAAGAAACAAGTTCATACCAGACACCAACTTCATGCAAATATATGAATGGGTAGACCCCAGATCAATCAAAGCAACAACAAGAGTTTCATAGATAGAAAATATGCTCGTAATTACATCAGGAGACGAGGCCTCTTCGCTAGCACAAATGGTATAGGTCCTCGCAGGTGCCCTGTTCTCAGGTCTAACAGCAGACTCTCTAGGTGCGCCTTTACTACTCGTTCCACTACCCAGATTTCTCTGAAGTTTTCCCTTATTAGCTGTACTATCTGACCTTGTTCCTTGGAGATTTCTTCTTTCCATCCTCTCGAGGCAATCCTTAACACAAGTGATCAGGGGAACCGTACTTAAAACAAGTTCTATCATTCCCTTGACACTCGCCAAAGTGGCATCTCCCACATTGGGGACATCCTGATCTATCGGGTCGAGCATTCCAACACTGGCAATTGAGGTAGTCTGAGCTTTCAAAATCGTGTACCGTTTACTCCTACTCTTGCTCGAATACCCATCAGAGGCATTAGATCGAGTAGTAAACTCTTTCAACTTCTTAGATGAAGATTGAAAAGATTTGTTCGGTTGCCTCTTCTTCAAGTCTTGAGACACCAAATCAGCTTTCAGCTTTTCTTTGGCCAATTCTTCGGCCTTGCATGCTATTTCGACCAAGACTACAAACTCCTTGAACTCGAGGATGCCAACCAATAATCGGATGTCTTCGTTCAATCCATCCTCAAATCTTTTACACATGATGGCTTCGGTAGATACACATTCCCGAGCTTATTTGCTAAGCCTCACAAACTCCCGCTCATACTTGGTAACTGTCATTTTACCCTATTTCAACTCGAGGAACTCCTTCCTCTTTTGATCCATAAACCTTTAACTGATATACTTCTTGCAAAATTCCTCTTGGAAAAACTCCCAAGTCACATTCTCTCTCGGCACAACTGACATAAGCATATTCCACCACTGGTAAGCGGAATCTCTTAGAAGTGATACCACACACTTCATGCACTCCTCTGGTGCGCATGATAACTCATCAAAGACTCGGATGGTGTTCTCGAGCCAAAACTCTACTCTTTCTGGATCATCATCAATGTTAGCTCGGAACTCTGTAGCTCCTTGCTTTTTACTTCGATCAACCGGAGGCCTTTCCTTTCTCACCATCTCAACAACTAGGGGAGCTACAGGGTTAGGCTGAGGAATAGGAGGGGGTGGAGGAGGTTGAACACCCTGGTTTGCCCGAACAAACTCGGTGTACCAATTATTCATCATGTGGAAAAAGGCTTCTCTGCCTCCTCCTCTACTAATATTCTCAGGTCTACTATCAGCTGGCACTGCTCCTTCGGTGAGAGCAGGCGTGTAACTTTATACACCGTCAACAACTGCTCGTTCAGGATCCATTCACTATATAAAACACAATTTCAATTGTCAGGAGTTGTCACACCATCATAATACACGTATGGCATGTAAGCTAGACTTCCACACTCGTTACGTAGTCCTAGAACCGACTCAACCATAGCTCTGATACCAATAAATGTAACACCCCTTACCCGTGTCCAACATCGAGACAGGATACGAGGCATTACTGGACTTGAACATACACTACTATGTAAAACTGGGCCATAAAATTTTGTTCAAATTTAAAATTTATTCAAGAACATGCATATCTTCCCTTATATGGGCCTGCGACGCCCAAAACATACATCGGGGGCAGATTGAGACTAAACCGTGAACTTTAGAAAAATTTTCTTAAAATAGGGTCACACGTCCGTGTAGACACAAGGACACGCCCGTGTGCCCTTGACATGCTCGTGTCCCTAGGCCGTGTAGCTCTCTGTTTATGACGTCAGCATAAATTTAATATCACACAACCAAGTCACACGCCCGTGTGCTAGGCCATGTGGGGAATTTAATTTTTACATTTAAGGTGAAGACTTCACACGGCCTAGGCACACGCCCGTGTTCTAGGCCATGTGGGGAACCTAAGGTCGTGTCCTCCACATGGCTGAGACACACGATCGTGTATCTTCCCGTGTGTTTACTACCACGCATATTGACTTGTAAAACTAGGGTGCAGGGGACACACGACTCGACTACACGCCTATGGGGTTGACCGTGTGTCACACACGACCTAGACACATGCCCCTGTGCTTAACCGTGTGGACAACTTTGAGGCTATTTTGCAAGACCTCTTGCCACCCTTATCAATCCCAACACACACTCACATGCCAATGGTGGTTGACATGGCATAAAAGGGTTACTTAGACATCCATAGCTTTAACTCATGCATGATAAATTCATATCAAGTTTACCCAATTGGGACTCCTTGACTTGTTAAGTTCATTCAATACATTTCTTTACCTTTATTAATATAGTGACTGTACCAATTGGCATCATTTATCCATCAAGCATAAATTCCACATTTTATCAACCATTTGGCACACACCACAAAAGTAACAACACGTCTCATGCATGTAGCAATATTTAGGGATTTGAACCAAATAATCAATATGAGCCATATTTCATGGTCATATACAAAATAGAATAATATACCAAAAGGAGCCATCACTTTGGCTAACAAATATGACACATATAACAAAATACTAAGTCCCCTATACATGTCATACTTAAATGTAGTAAACTAATTATACCCCAAAAGATTTGTTGATAGTGTGACTCAAGCTCTGACGTCCACGATCCCCAAGCTAGCTTGATGATGCTAAAAGAAAAGGGAAAGGAGAGAAGGCTTAGTAAGTTGCATGTAAATAATAAACAAAATAAGTCAAGATATTCATGGATTAAACATATTATCAATTATCACCAATATCATACTATACACATGAACGTAGTAAAAATTGACATTAAATATCATTAAATATCAAGCTTATCTTACTCCTTTCTACTCATGCTAAATTTCCCATCATGAATTGAGTTCAATACTCATGAGATTTACATACATACCTGTACCATACATTTTTACTCATATCACCCCACTTCTTAACCCAACATCTTGAATAGCCCATTGAACCACCGGAATACTAAAGGACACTCGGGATTGCCATATACAATGCCATGTCCCAGACATGGTCTTACATGAATCCACATATCATCGCTGATGCCATGTCCCAGACATGGTCTTACACTAGCACACAAATCAACGCCGATGCCATGTCCCAGACATGGTCTTACACTGGCACACATATCAACACCGATGCCATGCCTAGACATGGTCTTACACTGGCACACATATCAACATCGATGCCATGCCTAGACATGGTCTTACACTGGTACACATATCAACGCCGATGCCATATCCCAAACAGGGTCTTACACAGGCACACATATCAACGCTGATGCCATGTCCCATACATGGTCTTACACCAGTACATTTAACATGGTGTCACAACATCCAAGTCCTAAGTATTCCTTTGGGTCACTCGGGCTTCCAAGACACGAGGCTATCATTAAACTTTCATTGGATCATCACAAGTCAATTCCATTTAAGCATACATACATGAATCATATAATGTCAAGTATTAGGTACGTAACATTGGAGTTGTTGAATTACTTACACACAACTTACGTTGGTGCAAAATATGGCGAATTTACAATTTAGTCCACAACCTTGCCTTTTCTCGATCAAGGTCTACCCCTCGTCCTCTTGATCTATAATAGCACATTTAGCTTATTTAATACACGCATTATTCATTTTAGTCCAAAAATCACGATATGGTAAAATTATAATTTTACAAAATTACAAAATTGCCCCTAAGCTCGTAAAACAAAAAGTACCCAATTTTCTCATTATTCCAGCCTAGCCGAATCATTTTCCCTCTTATACCAACCCACAATTCTCATTTATTCACACATTTACACATAGTTTCTACAACTTTTACAATTAGATCCTTTTTATCAATTTCACCAAAAACCACCTAGTAAAAGTTGTTTATCACACCTCAAACCTCCATATTCTTCCATTACACATCAAATCACAAGCATGTCTTTAATGGGTATGTTTTTGAACATGAACCCTAGCTCAAATTAAGGGTAGAAATAGCTAAATCGAGCTACCAGGGTTTCAAAAATGTAAAGAACATTAAAAATGGGGCTAGAATGCACTTACTTTGAGCTTGAAAGAAGAAAGAAACACTAGCTATTGCTTCTTGTGAAATTCGGCCAAGGATGATGAAGATGGACACAAATTTTGACTAATTTTCCCTTTTAATTCTTTTAATAACTAATGACCAAAATGTCCTTCCATTATAACTTTGATATTTTATCCCTCCTATGTCCATTTTTGTCCATAATGACATATAATGGTCTAATTGCCAAATAAGGACTTCAAATCTCAATTCTCATCACAATTAAGCCCTTAAATCAATTAGAACATATGTTTTGCACTTATTGCAATTTAGTCCTAATAACTCAATTGGACACCTTATCAGTAAAATTTTTTATCGATATTTTCACACAGGTATGCATATATATCATGGACCTCGTAACACCCATAAAATAATTATTTCTATCTCGAATTTGTTGTCTCAAAACCACTGTTCCGACTAGCCCCTAATTCGGGTTGTTACACATGTCCTTAGACCGTGTGGCGAATTAAATTCCAAAATCAGGTGCAGACTTAACACGGCCTAGGCACACGCCCATATCCTAAGGCCGTGTCCCTCACACGGCCGAGACATACAGCCTTGTCTCTGCCCGTGTGTCTACTACTGGGCATTTTGTTTTGCATTAATTAGGGAACATGGGACACAAAGCCAGACCGCATGCCCATAGGGCAGACCGTGTGTCACACACGGCCTAGACATAGTGTGTCTACCCGTATGGAAAATTATTGAGGCTATTTTCCAAGCCAATTGCCACCCTTAATTGCCCATACATAAACATGACTTCAATGGCACTTAGCAGGGCATAATTGAGCACTTAAACATACACAAATAAGACATGATCATGATTATTTCATCTTTACTTACACATGCATAAGACTTCATACTTTGTTAAACGAAATTTATAATTTTGTATGCGCTAAGAGTGGTAAATTACTCCTATTTGACATAATCAAGTCTTAATTGTCATCATGTATTTCATTCACAATTCCATCACATACACACAACAATCAACCATATTACAATTTCATAGACACATGCATGCATAAACAATTAGGTTTACAACCCAATAATCAATATGAGCCACATCTCATGGCCTTATACAAATTGGACCACAAGCCATTCTAGGCCAACTCAGTTGGTCACATTTACAATGACCTAATTACTCAAAAAAGAAGTCCTTATACATGCCATAGCTCAAACTACTTGAATTCGTCAAAACTCATAGTCATAGCTTGATAGTGTGATGGTCTCTTCGGTGATCTCCAACTCGAACTAGCTAAATTAACCTATAAGAGATGGGGTAGTAAGGAGAGTAAGCTTTAGAGCTTAGTAAGTTCATATGCAAATAATAAACAATTATTAACATTCATTTAATTTACCCATACATATGAACATTATTAATACAAATTGTATTAATTCTCATGATTACCACTTGTTCATAATGCTTACTCTTTTATCTTATAATTACCATTTACATGCCTTGGCATTAGCCTAACCACCATAGCCTCTCCAATATAACTTATCACATTATTTAACAAGTTATTCCCATGCTCGTAATCAGATGCACATCATTTATGAGTAATCATAATTTCAACATATAGTTCAACCACCTTTCACTTGTCTAAGCTCGCATCTTACTATGTTCTCATAATGACTTTATTCGGAATTTATGCCCATTTTTCTTTTCCTCATATCTAATGAAACACAGTTTAAATAAATGAACCGGATAATATCACAAATCAATTAGGCTCCTAAGCCTATAATATGATCATTATCAAATCTTAACATGCATCCATTTATTATAAATGTAGATCAGTTGTCACAACGTTATCATTATTTCACAAGTAATTTGTTCATGTACTTTCTCACCAAGAATTCATCATATACCAAATCCACCTTACATGAGTTCTGTGTACATACCTGTACCACTCGTAATATAGTCACATACTTTCTCGTTCTTAACATACCTGTTGAAATAAAATTCAAGTATATAAACATATTATATCACATCTCAATTCGGCCTAACAGCCTAACACATAATTTATATTTATCATATATCCAACATCACAAGTATGTGCACTATCAACCACAATGGGTAATAAAAAATTATTTCCACAATAATCATGAATTTACAATTATAAGCTTACGTACATGCCTGTTTACTCGTAGTAATTTCATTATCATACTCATCTTTGATTTACCCGTTGAACACATTGGAATACTAAGGATGCTCAGAGATCTCATACTCTTAGTACCGTGTCAATGCCATATCCCGAATATGGTCTTACATGAAATATCATATCGACGCCATGTCTCTTGCATGGTCTTATACGAAATCATATACCGATGCCATATCCCAAATATGGTCTTATACAGAATCTCGGTAGTCCTAATATCATGACATTTATATTCTACCCTTAAGGTTAAATCGAGATTTCTCATTTCTCGAAACTTCGTCAAAATCGTCATTAATCAATTTCATAAAAAAATGTATATGATTCATGCAATATCGAAATACTAAATACATAACATAAGGTTTTATTATTTACGCGTGAACTTACCTCGATACTGAAATGGCAAAAAGGGACCTAATCGTCAATTTCACATTTTCCCCCCATTTTAGGCCCGAATCTCGTTTTCTTTGATCTACAATATCACATTTAGCCTATTTATTAGTCATATTATTCAATATGATCCAAAAATCATATTATGGAAAAATTACATTTTTCCCCCTAAAGTTTGACATATTTACAAATTTGGCCCTAGGCTCGTAAAATGAAATGTATTCAATTTCTTTACTACCCATGCATTGCTGAATCATTTTCATGCTTATAGCAGCTCACACATTGCACAATTTCACACATTTAACTCATAAATTTCACATTTCACAAATTAGTCCCCATTTCACATTTTCATCAAAAGTCCCTTAACAAAAGTCGTTCAACACACAACAAGGTTTCATTTTCTTCCATTAACTTCAAAAATAGCAAATATGATCTCATGAAAAAACTCTAGATTTCCAACCATATTTAAATTAGTCCCCTATTTAGCTAGTTTAAGCTTCAAGGGTTCCAAAAACATAAAAATCAATAAAAATTAACACCAAAATGACTTAAATGTAGAGGGTTTCTCTTTGTCAAAACTTTAAGCTCCCAAATGGCTATTCTTGCTGAAATTTTTGGTACATGAAGGAAATGAAAAAGATGACCATTTTTATTTTCATTTATTTAATCTATCTTAAGTCATCAAAATACCAAACCCCACCTACCTTGACTTTTCATTTATTACACTCCATGTACATCCACTCACACATATAGTGGTCTAATTACTCAATAAGGACCTCAAATTTTAAGTTCTATAGCTATTTAACACATTTAGCTAATAGAACACAACTTTAGCAATTTACGGGATTTAGTCCTTTTTCACAAATTGAGCATTCAAACGATAAAATTTCTTAACAAAATTTTTACACAATCATATTAACATGCTATAGACCTCCAAATAATACTAAAATAAATTTTATGACCTCATATTTGTGGTCCCAAAACCACTGTTCCAACTAGGCCTAAAATCTGGCTGTTATAGATGTGGTATTTGGCCATGTAACTTGGCTCATATTGGTTGGAATAGGTTGTAAACTTATACATTATATCTATATGTATGCATGTGTCAATGCCTTGTTGGTGATGTGGTATATTAATGCTTGGCAAATGGTTGAGTGCGGCTTAATGGGTTGTTGATGAATGGTTAAGTATAGTTCATTAGTATTCTAGAAAATCTAAGTAGAATATTATGCATGATGAAAGTATGTGTGTGGATGCCTTTAAATGTGAAATTGGTATGTTTCACTTGGCTTATTAAAAAAGTCATGTATATGTTAGATGATGGTATTACTTTGACATGTATTAGCCATGATTGTGGATGTTTTGGTTGCCTAAGTATGCCATGAATTGTGCCATTGAATTGGTGTAAGTGTAGATGTAAATGAGTGTAACACCCTTACACAGTGTCCATCGCCGAAATAGGTTACGAGGCATTACCGGACTTATCACATCATAACATATACATATCTCACACATTTAAACTTTCAAAGACATACATAATTAATGTACAATCATATTGTCCCTTATAAAACTCTATGAGATCTTAAAACATGCTTGGAAGAGATTCAGGACTAAACTGTTAACATTTGAAAAATTTGGGAAACTTAGAAAATTTTCTTGAATGCAGAGGTCACACATCCATGTGCCCAGGCCGTGTGCCTCACACAGCCACCAGACATGCTCGTGTCATAGACCATGTGGAAACAAGGCATACATACTGACTTGGGTCACACGGCCGACCACACGCCCATGTGTTAGTTCGTGTGCCACACACGGCTAGTAGACAAGCCCGTGTGTCTAAGCCGTGTAACTCACTGACTTATTTTAACTAAGCTTCAGCAGACACATGGTCGAATCACACGCCTGTGTACTCAACTGTGTGGACGAGAAATAGGCTTGTTTTAAGCCACTTTTCCTCACCCAAGTATCAATCACCTAAGCTCACATATATTACCATACTTTCATTCAATTTGGCAATCAAAACAACCATTTCAAATACACATTATAATCCATTACAAAACCAAACATTTATATACTCAAATCAATTCCATTTGTGCATTCAAACATATACCAAACTAATATAATTCATTAGCCAATATACACATATAACCTATTCAATAATTCAACCTTAAAAATCCAAGTGCCAACTATTATTCAAACAGTTTCGGTTCATATTTCTATCACATATCCATACCATTTGCATATCCTCATTCCATCAACTACTTACCAAAACATGCCATATCTAGTACACATAAACATAACCCAATATTTAACCAAGTTAAGCCAAATCACATGGCTTAAACACATCAATACATATAGGTTCAATAGCTAAAATAACTTATACCTCTCATATAATCAACTAGCCTATACATGCCATATTACCAATTTCAAAGAGTTCAACAATACCAAATCAACTTAAAACTTTTTTAAAACTTTTTTCAATTTCTACTTTAATCTTCTTATTATGAGCATACGAGCCCCAAATCGACCATTAGAAACTAATCGGGACTATATCGGGTCCTTAAAGCAACTATGAAAATTTTGTCCCTAAAACAAGGCACACACCTGTGTGGAAGGGTAACACGCCCGTGTGACCAACTCGACAAGGTCGTACTGATGGCCCGTGTGACTCACACGGCCTACACACCTAAGGACACATCCGTGTCCTTTACCCGTGTGAAATTAATTTCTAATTTCACAACCAAACAATTCATCCTATATTAACTCAATACAATTCAATACATACATTAACAATGTAGTTGTATTATTTACATACAACTTACCTCAGATTACAAAACGTACATGACTAGTCGATTTAGTAATTTGCTTGGCTTTCCCTCGGTCTAGGTTCAGATTTGATAATTCTTGATCTATATTAGAAAAATACACTCATTTAATCACTAAATTCAATTAGGTAAATCAAAATTCACATCTTCGGTAAAATAATCATTTTGCCCCAAAACTTTGACAAAAATGACTATTTTACCCCTATGCTCGAAAATCGATTTTTATCGAATTTCTTTGCATCTCAAGCCTGGATGAACTCTTTTTACTCTTATAACAACTCGAAATTCATCATATTTCACACATTTATCAACTATTTTACAACTTGTGCAAAACAGTCCCTTTAGGTGTTTTCATGCTAACACTTTTCACAAAAGTTGTCTATTACACTACTAAGACTCATATTCTTCCATAAAAACTCAGTAAACATCACAAATCCTTTCATGTAAAAACTCCAAACCCTTAACCATTTTACAAAATAGGCCCCTTATTTGAAAGCTCATGCTTCTAGGGTCTAAAAAATGTAAAAATCAATAAGAGAAACTATCAAAATCACTTACTTGAAAGGGCTCAAAGTTGCTGAAATTTTTGAAGCTTTCAAACCCCTACAATGGCTGATATTTTTGTCTAAGAAGAGAGCAAAGATGATAGCTTTTCCTTTTTGTTTTATTAAAAATACAACTAGTCAAAATTGGTGACCTAAGCTTCACCGAATTTTGACATTCTCTCCAATTTGTCTCCCATGCCCAGTAAATTATTGTCTAAGGGTCTAATTGCCCTTTAGAGACCCCCAATTTTGGTTCTCTAGCTATTTAACATCTTTAGCTATCAAATTAGGACTTTTACACTTTATACGATTTAGTCATTTTTCACAATTGGGCTCATAAATGCTAAAATTAATCCACCAATTTTTTCATGCACTATAATAACCATGCTATGACTCTATTTTGATAATAAAATAATTTCTCTAACTTTGAATTTATGATCCCATGACCACTATTCCAACTAGTCCCAAAATCGGGCTGTTACATTTCTCCCCCTTTGGGATTTTCGTCCCTGCAAATCTTACTGGTGAATAAGTTTGGGTATTGATCTCTTATAGTCTCCTCAGGTTCCCATGTGGCTTCTTCGACTCCTTGTCTATGCCATAAGACTTTCACAAGTGCTATACTCTTATTCCTTAACTGTTTGACTTCCCGAGCCAAAATCTTGCTTGGATCTTCGCCATAGGTCATGTCCGGAATAATTTCAACCTCTTTGGCTCAATCACATGCGAAGGGTCTGATCTATATCAATATAACATGGATACATGGAACACGTCATGAATCTTTTCCAATTCTAGTGGTAAAGCCAACTGATAGGCAACCGGTCCTACCTTTTTCGTAAGCTCACAGGGTCCTATGAGACGAGGACTTAACTTGCCTTTTCTACCAAATCTGAGGACTTTTCTCCACGGGGATACTTTCAAAAATCCCTTATCACCGTCTTGAAACTCAATTTCCTTTCGTTTCAAGTCCACCTAGGATTTCTGTTTATCCGAGGTGGCCTTCAAGCAGTCACGAATCACTTTAAATTTCTCTTCAGTCTCTTTGACTAAATAGACCCCGTGAATCTGGTTCTCTCTCAATTCAGTCTAGTATAAGGGCATTCGACACTTTCGCCCATGCAAAGCCTCATAAGGTGCCATTTTCAGACTTGTCTGATAACTGTTATTATAGGCGAATTCAACCAACAGTAGATACTTTTCCCAACAGCCTTGGAACTTAAGGACGCAACACTGCAACATGTCCTCTAATATCTGAATTACTCTCTCTAACTGACTGTCGGTTTGCGGATGGAAAGCTATGCTAAAATTCAAATTTGTTCCCAATTCCTTTTGTAAATTTTTCTAAAACCTCAAGGTAAATCTCAAGTCTCGATCTGAGATAATCAATAATGGCACTCCATGAAGTCTCACAATCTCAAAAACGTATAAGCCGGCTAATCTCTCAAGGGAGTAGTCGGTACGTACTGGTATAAAATGTGCCAACATAGTTAGCCTATCCACAACAACCCATACTGCATCCTTTTTCTTTAGGGTTACTGGCAAACCCATCACAAAATCCATAGTGATCCGATCCCACTTCCACTCGGGGACTATGACAGGCTGAAGTAGACCCAAAGGTACTTGGTGTTCAGCCTTTACTTGCTAACACACTAGGCACTTAGACACAAACTCTGAAATGTCTCTTTTCATTCCCAACCACCAATACATTTTCTTCAGGTTGTTGTACATTTTCACACTACCCAGGTGGACGAATAAACAACCACTATGTGCCTCACTCAAAATCTTCTGAATAAGCTCAATGTCTTTGGGCACACAAACTCTATCTTTGAACATTATACATCCATCGGCACTAATACAAAAATCTGATTCAATCCCGACTCACACTGAGTTTTCTTGGCTTGCAATTTCTTATCACCTTTCTGAGCTTCTCGAATTTCTTGAAGAAACGTCGATCTGGCTCCCAACTCTGCTAGAACCGAACCATCATCAGAGTACAGGCATTTATTAGCTCTCAGTGCAAATAATGATTTTCTACTCAATGCATCGGCAACCACGTTCGATTTTCCTGGGTGGTAGTCGATAATCAACTCGTAATCCTTTATTAGCTCTAACCATTGTCGTTGCCTTAGGTTCAACTCCTTTTGAGTCATCAAGTACTTAAGACTCTTCTGATCAGTGAACACCCGAAACTTCTCGCCATATATGTAACACCCCTTACCCTTATCCAAGGCCGGAATAGAGTACAGGCATTACCAGACTTAACAATACACATAGACGAAAATCGGGCCATAAAATTTCATTTAATTCAAAACTTTTCGAACACATGCATAACAAACAAAGCTAACTATATCATCACATCAAAACATAGGACTTGGCACGATTAATTAAACTTATAAACCATAATGGATAAGGACCACATCTCATGATTTTATATGATAACTCATTGCAGACTGATACGTATGGTGAAAATCATAATAAAAATACATCTCACAAACCAACTTCCTATACATGCCACTCACTTGATTTTTCTAATATTTGAATTAATTTTCCCAAAAATGATAGTTTGATAATGTGATTTTGCCTCCGACGATCTCCAACCCCGAGCCAAACTGCCAATACCAAAGAAATGGAGAGGATGGGTAAGCTTTACACTTACTAAATTCATATGAAAATAATAAGAAATTACTACCATGCTTTTCAAGATAAAACACTATAATTGTACAATTACACATATTCAGGACAGGCTATTTTCTGGAGTCCCAGTGTAAAAAAAGTCATATCTCGAGGTACAAAACTCAAAATCCAATTCCGTAAATTTTCCCTGAAACTACACTCATATTTCTACTTACTAATTTTTTTCTAGAATTATTGGTTGGGCCATTTAGTACAGTTTATTAGTTAAAGTCTCCCCTGTTTCAGGGTATGACTAATCTGACCCCTGTGCACTACGAACCGAATTTATCCCTGTACAGAATTCCAACAACCATGACGTTTGTTTCCCTTAAAATTAGATTCAATAAGGAATCCATGCATGTAAGTTATGACTCTCAATAATTTTTTTTAAAATTTATGGTGAATTTCTAAATTCAGAATAGGGGATCTCGAATTCATTCAGACCCTGTTTCACAAGATTTCAAATATCACACAATATAGAATTCTTTTGCTTCCCTTGTTTATTTCGTGTCAAAATAGACTCATTAAGCTTTATTTCCATAATTTTTTTTAAATTTAATTCAACTTACACAATCTTTGGTGAATTTTCAAAGTCATGCACTGCTACTGTCTAATACTATTTTACTACTAAGTTCACTTTTACACAAGTCACTTAATCCATTCCATTTTACCGAGGTTCGCTCAAATATTGAGCATATTACTCATAAATTCAAATAAACATATACTTGCACTTGTTCATCACATAATCACTTTCACATGTATTTTCATTTAATCGATTTCCTGTTGAACTCATCGGAATAATAATAGATACACAATTGCCTGCACATTTTCCCATTTCCACACTTGTAGCTGAAGCTATCTGGTACGCATAGTAGCCTGCACTTAGTACTACACATGCGACCAACAGTTTGGTACACGTAGGAGCTTGCACTTAGTACTACACACGTGACCTCACCATCTAATACACGTAATAGCCTACACTTAGTACTACACACGTGATCACAGTTTTCAGGTACGCATAGTAGCCTGCACTTAGTACTACACATGTGACCTCACAATAGATCATTCGTATCGTTTTTATTCCGAAGGTTCAATCAGGAAATTCCTCACTTTTCAACATTTTATTAAATTGTCCGTAATCAATTTAAATTCATAATTTACATCAAATAACCATTTGATAGGCAGCCACATTTCATATGATATCAAAATATAATAACATAAAAAGAATCGATAGATTATTTATGTACGAATTTACTCGAAGTGTCGATCTCACTATCCATAATACCAATTGTCCATTCATAGTATAATAAGACACAACTCAAATATCAAATCAGCTTTTAAGAATTTACATAACATATATCACATATTTCATATATCACTTGTCATGTATCTTTATTTTCTTGCATTTCATGTAACATTCTTTCATGTCATATTTCCACATCATAAACACCATTCCATCAACTTTTCCAATATATTAAATCATAAAATATATGAAATAATAGTAAGAAATATAATTCAAACATAACATTGCATTATTATTATCATACGAACTTACCTCGATCCAGAAACAACAATTTACCATTTTAGTCCATAACCTTGTATTTTCCCGATTTAAGCCTGAATCTCGATTTCCTTCATCTATAATATCACATTTAGCCTAATAATTAGTCACACTATTCATACGGGTCCAAAAATCATATTTTTAAAAATTTTCATTTTGACCCCTAAACTTTTGCATATTTGCACTTTTTCCCCAAGGTTCGGAAATTAAACTTCATCCTATTTTCTTATGTTTTATGACATGTTTATCATTTTTCCCTTCTATGGCAACATCAAATTCTCACTCTAACATGTACTTATGACTATTAGGTATTTTTACCGATTAAGCCCTTTTGCTCGTTTTCACTTAAAACCGAGTTGCACAACTTGTCTAACATAATTTAAAACCTCATATTCTATCATAAAACACCAAAATACACAAATTTCACCTATAGGTATTTTTCCAAATATGAACCCTAGGTTGAATTATTGCTAGCATAAGCTAAATCAAGTTACCGGGACTCTAAAAACGTAAAAATCATTAAAAACGAGGCTAGAACGGACTTACAATCGAGATTGGAAGCTTGGAAACCCTATCCATGGAGTCTCCCTTGGTATACACGTCCATGGTGAAGAAGATGGGCAAAATTGGCTTTTAATTTTGGATTTTAATTCATTTTACCCCTAAATGACCAAAATGCCCTTACTACTAAACTTTCCAAAAATTCCATTCATGTCCAATATTTGTCCATAAACTTTGAAATTGGTCAAATTGCTATTTAAGACCTCCTAATTAATATTTCAAAGCAATTTCATACTAGAAACTTCTATAATGCAAGTTTTGCAACTTATTCAATTTAGTCCCTAACTTCAAATTAAGCACTTTATGCATAGGATTTCTTCACGAAATTTTCACACAATCATGCCATCATATCATAGACCTCAAAATAATCATAAAATAATTATTTCTATCTCAAATTTGTTGTCACAAAACCACTATTCCGATTAGGCCCTAATTCGGGATATTACAATTCTCCCCCTCTTTAGGGATTTTCGTCCCTGAAAATCTTACCAGAAAAGTGGTCTTCACTTAGATTCCTCAATTTCAAATTCAGTGTTGAAGAACTTTCACTCAGGCGGTGCCTCCAATATATCTCTTTAATTTCTCATATATTCTGAAATTCATTATCAGAAGTCGATCCTCACTGTACTCTTTTAGTTTGCTACTCACTATCACATTTTCCTCTTTCCGCTACGGAAATAATTCTGATATAACCTCGAAAATAATCCTTTCTTCTAGTTACAAAACAATTCATCATGCCATCCTTTACTATTCATTCATTATGTTAATCAAAACCGTCTCAATTGCATTAGCTCAAGTATCAAAATATCTCAATTGAAGACATTAACTATAATTGACTTACTTGAGAGAAGTAATCCACCATACCGATTGAAACTCGCACTTTTATCACTTATACCTTTACTGTTGTCAAACCTTATACGAAAATTAGAAAAATCCCAATACTAAAATCACCACATCACCCAAATCAAATCAGAAGTATAGCCATACTTGACATGATTATCACGAGCTGAAGAATGCACTCCGAACATGAGTCATAGTTGACAAATTACGGAATAAAGATAACAAGAAAACCGAATAAAGAAATCACAAGATAGAAAAACCCAGAATAAAGAAATCCAGAATAAAGAAACCCAAGATACGATACTATGCCGGAAAATTGAAAACCAAACTCATAGGAAAATATAGAAGATCCTAATAATTCCTCAGAGAAAAGAAATCCAGTAGAAAACATCATTTAGTCTCACTGGAATCAAATGCAACAAGAACAATGTATCTTCCCATATATATACATATCAAATGGAGCATCAAGTAGAAGAAACAGAATCATAGTATCATACATATTCTCTCATCAATTTTTATTTTTATTTTTATTTTTTTTATCAGGCAGAATATAATAGAATGCCCGAAGGAATAGAGCAATATAAATTATAAACCAGTCAGGCTACCAATGCTTTCATTTAACATCAGGATTAGAAAACATCCCCATATAACAAGAATTTCTTCAAAAGATCAATAACCATAGAAATATTTCTGGGGACGGATAAACACATAGAACATCTTAGAAGAAACTGCTAAAATCTATCCAACCGTAACTGTCACATTCAGATATTATACATTTCATATATCATTTCCCCAAATATTTCTGCCATCGCAAATTTCATATTACTTTTCACTAAAGAAGACTAGTTCTGAATAAATTTTTATTTGCACTTTTCTCGACCTTGTACCTTAGTAATTCGATTTATCAAAATAAATTTCTTCTCTAACTGGAACAGTGCATAACTCCAATAATCCTTATACCAATCTGATACTTTTCTAGCTTTGACTTTACTTATCAATTCATTCTTCAATCTCTAATCATATTTATAATTATTCTAGCACTGAACTCTTTGGTTTCTCAATCGGAAACTTATTCAGTATAAATCTCATGAAATTCCATTATAAATCTCATTTACATATACATGTAACACAGTTTTCTTCATAGCAATCATATCTCAATCATGTTATTCATTTCGGGTAACTAACATTCATATTGATTTAATGCTCACTTTCCAGTTATCTCATTTAGTCAAGTATAATTATACATGCATCCTATGTTTTCTGGATAGCTTGACTTATCCATTCATCTACTCGAACAAATCATACTCATAACATCATATAAGGGTTAAACAAACATAGATATTTATATCACAATCACAACTTTCGTTTCGTGCATCATCATATACATATAATTACAATCACATAATTCAGTCCAAACAATTTAACATAGATAAATTCATTTCATTATAATCATTTATCTCATAAAAAATATCATTGACATTCATCAACATTCAACGTTCAACCAAGGCAATGACATTTTCATTCATATCATGATATTAGGAACTTTTACTCATACCTCTACGAATTTCTATTTATCCCGTTCATCTTATCAAGTAAGCCAAGTGCACTACATCATATGAGCATGAAGAAAGTATGGATATTTATCACAACATGACCTTTCATCTCACGTGTTATCACTTATATATATATATCATAAACTTTTATTCATACTTTTCTAAATTGAGGCTCATCATAATCGTAATTTTATTCAAACACCTTCGCATCACATTGAACATGGTCAGTGCAGCTCGGTTGGAGAGTACCTCTGTCTAAGCAAGACAGTGCTCATACGCGTCGGGAGACATCACACTATCATGGATCAGTGGCATGTATAGCTGGACTTTTACATATGCTAGGTTAGTCCGAGAATCGACTAAGCCATAGCTCTGATACCATTAAATGTAACACCCCTTACCCTTATCCAAGGCCGGAACAGAGTACGAGGTATTACCAAACTTAACAATACACATAGACGAAAACTGGGCCATAAAATTTCATTTAATTCAAAACTTTTCAAACACATCCATAACAAACAAAGCTAACTATATCATTACATCAAAACATAGGACATGGCACAATTAATTAAACTTATAAACCATAATGGATAAGGACCACATCTCATGATTTTATACGATAACTTAATGCAGACTGATACCTATGCTCAAAATCATAATAAAAATACATATCACAAACCAACTTCCTATACATGCCACTCACTTGATATTTCTAATATTTGAATTAATTTTCCCAAAAATGATAGTTTGATAATGTGATTTTGCCTTCGACGATCTCCAACCCCGAGCCGACCTGCCAATACTAAAGAAATGGAGAGGATGGGTAAGCTTTACGCTTAGTAAGTTCATATGAAAATAATAAGCAATTACTACCATGCTTTTCAAGATAAAACACTATAATTGTACAATTACACATATTTAGGACAGGCTGTTTTCTGGAGTCCCAGTGTAAAAAAAATCATATCTTGAGGTACAAAACTCAAAATCTAATTCCGTAAATTTTTCCTGAAACTAAACTCATATTTCTACTTACTAATTTTTTTCTAGAATTATTGGTCGGGCCATTTAGTACAGTTTCTTAGTTAAATTCTCCCCTATTTTAGGGTATGACTAATCTGACCCCTGTGCACTACGAACCGAATTTCTCCTTGTACAGAATTCCAACGACCATGCTATTTGTTTCCTTTAAAATTAGATTAAATAAGAAATCCATGCATGTAAGGTATGACTCTTAATAATTTTTTTAAAATTTATGGTGAATTTCTAAAGTCAGAACAGGGGATCTCGAATTCATTCAGACCCTGTTTCACAAGAATTCAAATGTCACACAATATAGAATTCTTTTGCTTCCCCTGTTTATTTCATTCAAAATAGACTCATTAAGCTTTATTTCCATAATTTTTTTTAAATTTAATTCAACTTACACAATTTGTGGTGAATTTTCAAAGTCATGCACTGCTGCTGTCTAATACTATTTTACTACTAAAGTTCACTTTTACACAAGTCACTTAATCCATTCCATTTTACCGAGGTTCGCTCAAATATTGAGCATATTACTCATAAATTCAAATAAACATATACTTGCACTTGTTCATCACATAATCACTTTCACATGTATTTTCATTTAATCGATTTCCCATTGAACGCATCGAAATAATAACAGATACACAATTGCCTGCACATTTTCCCATTTCTACACTTGTAGCCGAAGCTATCTGGTACGCATAGTAGCCTGCACTTAGTACTACCCATGCGACCAACAGTCTGGTACACATAGTAGCCTGCACTTAGTACTACACACGTGACATCACCATTTAATACATGTAGTAGCCTGCACTTAGTACTACACACGTGATCACAGTTTTCGGGTACGCATAATAGCCTGCACTTAGTACTACACATGCGACCTCACAATAGATCATTTGTATCGTTTTTATTCCGAAGGTTCAATCGGGAAATTCCTCACTTTCCAACATTTTACTAAATTGTCCGTAATCAATTTAAATTCATAATTTACATCAAATAACCATTTGATAGGCAGCCACATTTCATATGATATCAAAATATAATAACATAAAAAGAATCGATAGATTATTTATGTACGAATTTACTCGAAGTGTCGATCTCACTATCCATAGTACCAATTGTCCATTCATAGTATAATAAGACAAAACTCAAATATCAAATCAGCTTTTAAGAATTTACATAACATATATCACATATTTCATATATCACTTGTCATGTATCTTTATTTTCTTGCATTTCATGTAACATTCTTTCATGTCATATTTCCACATCATAAACACCATTCCATCAACTTTTCCAATATATTAAATCATAAAATATATGAAATAATAGTAAGAAATATAATTCAAACATAACATTGCATTATTATTATCATACGAACTTACCTCGATCCAGAAATAGCAATTTACCATTTTAGTCCATAACCTTGTATTTTCCCGATTTAAGCCTGAATCTCGATTTCCTTCATCTATAATATCACATTTAGCCTAATAATTAGTCACACTATTCATACAGGTGCAAAAATCACATTTTTAAAAATTTTCATTTTGACCCCTAAAATTTTGTATATTTGCACTTTTTCCCCAAGGTTCGAAAATTAAACTTCATCCTATTTTCTTATGTTTTATGGCATGCTGATCATTTTTACCTTCTATGGAAACATCAAATTCTCACTCTAACATGTACTTATGACTATTAGGTATTTTTACCGATTAAGCCCTTTTGCTCGTTTTCACTTAAAACCGAGTAGCACAAGTTGTCTAACATAATTTAAAACCTCATATTCTATCATAAAACACCAAAATACACAAATTTCACCTATGGGTATTTTTCCAAATATGAACCCTAGGTTGAATTATTGCTAGCATAAGCTAAATCAAGTTACCGGGACTAAAAAACGTAAAAATCATTAAAAACGAGGCTAGAACAGACTTAAAATCAAACTTGGAAGCTTGGAAACCCTAGCCATGGAGTCTCCCTTCATATACACGTCCATGGTGAAGAAGATGAGCTAAATTGGCTTTTAATTTTGTATTTTAATTCATTTTACCCCGAAATGACCAAAATGCCCTTATTATTAAACTTTCCAAAAATTCCATTCATGTCCAATATTTGTCCATAAACTTTGAAATTGGTCAAATTGCTATTTAAGACCTCCTAATTAATATTTCAAAGCAATTTCATACTAGAAACTTCTAGAATGCAAGTTTTGCAACTTATTCAATTTAGTCCCTAACTTCAAATTAAGCACTTTATGTATAGGATTTCTTCACGAAATTTTCACACAATCATGAAATCATATCATAGACCTCAAAATAATCATAAAATAATTATTTCTATCTCAAATTTTTGGTCACGAAACCACTATTCCGATTAGGCCCTAATTCGAGATGTTACAATATAGATGGTGTCTTCAAATTTTCAACGCTAATACTATGGCAGCCAACTCTAAATCATGCGTAGGGTAATTTCACTCATGTGACTTTAACTGTCTTGAAGCGTAAGCTATGACCTTACCTTCTTGCATAAGCACGCACCCCAAACCATTTAAGGAGGCGTCGCTATATACCACAAAATCCTTGCTCGACACTGGTTGCACTAACACTGGGGCTTCGATCATCAAAACCTTTAATTTCTCGAAACTCTGTTGGCACTTTTCTGTCCATTCGAACTTGACATCTTTTTTTAGTAGTCTTATCATCGGGGTAGCTATCATAGAGAATCTATTTACAAACCATCTATAGTACCTGACCAAACCCAAAAAGCTTCGGACCTCTGTCACATTCCTTGGCGGTTTCCACTCCATAATGGCCGAGATCTTGCTTGGGTCAACTCTAATCCCATCACTGGACACAATGTGTCCTAGAAACCCGACCTCATTAAGCCAAAATTCACTCTTACTGAACTTGGCATACAATTTCTTGTCTCTCAAGGTTCAAAACACAACTCTTAGATGCTTCGCCTACTCACTGTCATCGATAAAGACGACGAAAAATTTATCCAGATATGGTCTAAAAATGCGGTTCATCAGATCCATAAAAATTGTTGGGGCATTAGTCAACCTAAAAGGTATAACGAGGAACTCATAATACCTGTATCTTGTCTGAAATGCAATTTTTGACACATCTTACTCTTTAACCTTTAGTTGATAGTATCCAGACCTCAGATCGATCTTGGAAAATATAGTGGCCCGCTTTAACTAATCAAACAAATCATCGATCCTTGGCAAATGATATTTTTCTTCACTGTTACCTTGTTGAGCTGCCTATAGTTGATGCATAACCTCATCGATCTATCTTTCTTCTTCACAAAGAATACTGGAGCACCCCACGGGGAAAAGCTCAGTTTCATGAAGCCCTTGTCTGTTAACTCTTGCAACTATGCTTTCAACTCCTTCAATTCCGTTGGAGCCATCCTATACGGAGCAATTGAGATAGGTGCTGTTCTAGGGACCAACTCAATTCTAAACTCAACTTCCCTCACTGGAGGTAAATCGGGTAATTCCTCTGGAAATACATCTGTAAACTTACGAACCACTGGTACCGATTCAATCTTTAACTCAGACACTTGATTATTCAGCATGAAAGCTAAGTAGGACTCATATCTTTTTCTCAAATACTTCTCAGCAATCAATGACAATATTATTACAAGCAGATTATCTGACTCACTTGTCCTAACCCGAAGAACATTCCTGTCTTCAGATTTCAACTTAATTACTTTCCTCCCACAGTCCACTACAACACTATGAAAAGTCAACCAATCCATCCGAAGAATTACATCAAATTCATTAAACGGCAATAACATCAAGTTAGCCGAAAAACAATGACCTCTGATTGTCAAAGGACAATTCCTACACACTTGGTTCACTAGTACATGTCTGCCTAAAGGATTGAACACTTTTATTACAAACTTAGTGGACTCCACTAGCATACTCATATGAGGTATCAATTCTATACAAATATAAGAGTGGGTAGATCCTGGGTCAATTAAAGCAACAACAGATATTTCATGGATAAAAAAAGTACCCGTGATCATGTCGGGAGACTCTGCCTCTTCCCGAGCGTATAGCATAAGTCATTGCAGGCGCTCTGCCCTCAGACCTCACCACAACATCTCTTGGCATGCTTCTAATGCTAGCCTCACTTTCGGATTTTTTCTGTGGCCTACCCCTCAAAGGGGCACTACTATCTTTCACATCTTGTTTTCTCTCTCTCTCATCCAATTTAGGACAATCACGGGTGAAGTGTTCCAATGATCCACACTTGAAACAACCCCTTTCATTCCCTCGGGACTCGCCAAAAGGACGCCTACCACATTGCGAGCATCCTGGCCTATTTGGCTAAGTGTTACCAACACTTGCGACCGAAGTGATCTGGGCTTTAGAAGTTGTGTTCTGCCGGTCCTTGTTCCTATTTGAATACCCCACTGAAGCATTCGATCGGGTAGTGAACCCTCTCGATCTTTTAGATGAAGACTGATGTGATTTCCCCATTTGTCTCTTCTTTGAATCCCAGGACTCAAAAGCCACTTTCCTCACTTCTCTAATCAAATCTTCGGCCTTACAGGCTCTTTCAGCAAGTGCTACAAATTCCCGTAGCTCTAAGATGCCAACAAACACTCGGATGTCTTCATTAAGCCCATCCTTAAATCTCTTACACATAGTGGCCTTTGTAGACATGCACTCCCGCTCATACTTACTGAGCCTCACAAATTCACGCTCATATTCTGTCACTGACATTTGGCCTTGCTTTAGATCTAGAAATTCTTTTCTCTTTTGGTTTATAAACCACTGACTAATATACTTCTTTCGGAACTCTTACTAGAAGAATTCCCAAGTTACCCTCTCTTTCGGTACCATAGACACGAGAGTGTTCCACCACTGGTAGGCCGAATCTCTCAAGAGTGACACTACACACTTCACGCACTCCTCAAGCGTGCATGACAATTCATCAAATACCCTGATGGAATTTTCTAGCAAAAACTCTGCTTTTTCTGGGTCATCATCTATACTAGCCCGAAATTCCTCGGCCCTTTGTTTCTGAATCTTATCCACTGAAGGTTTCTCCCTCCTAAACATGCTCACGCCTTGCGGAGCTACTGGGGCATACTGAGGAATCAGAAGAGGTGGGGGAGGTGGAGTGTTTGGGTTTGCACATGTGACAGCCTTAAATTGACCCTAGTCAGAAAGTGGTTTCGGGACTACAAAACCGAGTCATAAAAATAATTAACAGTCATATTTGATGCTCATTATATATGAATATGCATGTGTGAAAAAATTCATGCTTAAATTTTGTATATAGTATGTGAAATTTATTAAATAGGACTTGTATGAGAAAATTTAGAAATGTGCTAGGCAAATGCTAAAGTGGCCCATTAATATATGTTGGAAAGTGCTTGTACTTGCATGTCAAATTAGCCAAACTATAGGTAGTGGGCAGCCATGCTACAAATTATATAATAAATTATGAATTTTCTATTAACTTTAATTAGCTAAATGACATAATATCATGAATTAATGAAAAGAAAATATAGAAAGTGGGTGAAAACAACAAAGTGTTCACCTTGTTCATTCCAAAAGGCCGAAAGTGAAGGGGAGTTGGGAGGAAAGGAGCCATTCGGCCATTTCAAGTCTTCATTAAGGCATGAAATTCATGTTTATTCTTGAAATTTTAGATAAAATTGAACTAGTTACCAAGTTCTTTAGGTAACCCATGTTAGGAATTTTGATTTTGGGAAGACTAGAACTTTCGGCCATAGTAGCTATTGAGGATTTAGGTTTTTGTTTCATTTTAAATTGGATGAATCCTGGTGTATGGGTGTTTGAACTAAACTAATGATCAAATAGGTGCATAGATACAAAGTAGGAAGAATCGGCTACTAAGTTTGATACTATTGCCGAATATGAAAATGTTATGCTTGAGTAATGCATGTGGTTAGAGTTAGTAAAATGAAAAGAATGCTTAGAGGTGTTATAATTGATTAGGTGTTAAATTAAAAGCTGCTAAAATTTTCATTGTTTTAGCCGAATATGTGTTTGTTCAAAGAAGGAATTATTGAAGAATGTATATGAACTTGGCAAGTCAATTTGGCTTAGTACATAAATGATGTGAAAATTTTGGAATTTATTTTTTGATTATGTGTATGTATGACCAAGTATAATCGGCCACATGAGTAAAATGAGTTTGATATGTGATTGCCGAATGTGACTAACAAGTAAACATTATTGGTAAAAATATTGAATACTTCTACTTGTATTCATTAAGCTCAAGAGCAAGGGGGATCAAAGTTAGATCGGGGAAAGGAGAAAGCAATAGAGTAATCAATCCACAACCGTTTCAATATACCGAGGTAAGTTTTTAAGTAGGCTCTTCTAGTATACATAATTAAAGATGCCTATAAGAATATGGTAAATGAATCGAAATTTTTGGTTGGCACTTGAATAAAATTGTTCATTAATTAATGTGGGTATGCGATTCATAGTGAGGATCATTTGGAGTTAAGCTGTAATGGTGTTATGAACATGTGAATTTGAGTATAACTTTGGAGTTGAAATGTGAATGATGATATGTATATTGATAGAATCTATCCGGACTAAAGGTTCGCAGGCTATGAGCTGGAAAAAAAAATATAACCAGGTTAAGTCCCGAAGGCATTCGTGCGGGTTACTATAACCGGGTTAAGTCCCGAAGGCATTCGTACGGGTTATTATAACCGGGTTAAGTCCCGAAGGCATTCGTGTGGGTTATTATAACCGGGTTAAGTCCCGAAGGCATTTGTGCTGGTTGTTACATCCGAGCCAAATTCCGAAGGTATTTATGTTTGGAAAGGTGCAACTCTGTCATAATAATTCCGATTAATGTGCTCATAATCCCTAATATGACCATGTATGGATCGTATATACATTGGAAAAATTTGGTACAGTGTCAGTTGTGATTACATAATCGAATAATGCTCTTCCGGCCATTTCTTAGGATTATATGAAGTCTATAGCTCACTCGAGCTACATGAAATTGAATCAAATGAAATTTAGTTAAGTTTGACTTCGAATGTATAAACCTATTGATAAAAGTGTAAATTAAAAAGAATACGTGATCTTGTGCATAGGCATTTATTTATCCTTATGAATGCTATTTCTTTTGTGTTTTTGTTTCAAATGAGTTCCTTACTTATAAACTTACTAAGCATCGAAACGCTTACTCTGTTGCTTAAATTCTCTGTATTATAGATTTTGTTCGTCAGCTATCGGACTCGGAGGTGTCAAAGTCGAAGTCATCCACACTATCTAAGCCACTTTTTGGTACTCTTCAGTTGAACTTGATAATGGCATGTATAGGGCTGACCCTTGTTGTTAATTAAGTATCTTTTGGTAATGTATATTCGTATAGCCATGCGAAAATGGCTTGTATATTTTGAGTATAACATTATGATCATTTTGTATATATGGTCTTATGATATGGTTATTAAGTGGTGTAGAAATGTTTGGTAATGATTAGCCATTGGAATGGTCAATCATGGTCCTATTGGTGCTACGTATGTCATGGCTAATCGTTATTATACTTGGAAATAATGTATGTCAAATTACTAGTTGATTCATGGAAAACTATGAAATAGGTAAAATTTACCTTAAAATAGATGCTGATAGCAGCAGTGATGTGAATTTGAAAAATCACTAAAAATAGTAGAAATGGAATTAAATAATGAATAAATTATGTAATCGAATATTGATGAGTATATTTTCATATGAAAGAAACGAAATGACCATATGAGCCGTATTTTATGAGATGTTTAAGTTTTCGTGAAATAGGGCCAGAGCGATTTCTGGATCCCCTGTTCTGACTTTGGAAATTCACCATAAATCAATCAGAGATAATTAGAAGTCATGCTTTATATGTACAGATTCCTTTTTGAGTCTAGTTTCATTAGAAACAAATGGCATAAGTATTGAAGCCCTGTACAGGGAGATATATAAGTCGTAATGAATGAATGTCAGAGTAGTTGAACCCTGAAACAGGGGAGACTTTAAATAATAAACTGTACTAATTGGCCTGACCAAAAATTCTAGAAAAAAATTAGTAAATATATGTATGAGTCTAGTTTCAGGAACAATTTACAGAATTGGATTTCGAGTTTTGGAACTCGAGATATGATTTTTAGAGTGACTGTGATGCAGTTAGCCAGCTCGTCTGGAAATTTTAAAAATGAATTGTATGAGCTGTTTAAGTAAGGAATTAAGTCCGTTAGCACCTCGTGTTCGACTCCGGAAACGGTCTCTGGTACGGGGTGTTACAACACAAATAAAATCTGTATACCAAGCATCCATCATCTGGAGGTAGGCTTCTCTAGCCCCTCCGCCTTGACCCATAGTTACAGGCTCACTCTCTACTGGTGTGGTCCCTTCAGCGGGAGCCGGCACATTAATTTCCACGTCATCTGCCGTGGTTCTATCATGATCTATTTACTATATGAAAACATATTTCATAATCTTCAGAAATCATTACACTATCAATATACAATTATGGCATGTATAGCTAGACTCGTACTCTCGCTAGGTTAGTCCTAGAACTGACTAAACCATAACTCTAATACCACTAAATATAACACCCCGTACTCGTAACCCACGCCGGAGCAGAGTGCAAGGCATTACCTAACGTGATCACATGTAAACAAACAATCTCGAGTCACCCAAACTCAGTCCAATTTAAAACTTTTTTCAATTTCTACTTTAATCTTCTTATTATGGGCCTACGAGCCCCAAATCAACTATTAGAAATTAATCGAGACTATACCGGGTCCTTAAACCAATTATGAATATTGTGTCCCTAAAATAGGGCAACCGCCTGTGTGGAAGGGCAACACGCCCGTGTGGAAGGGCAGCACGCCCGTGTGACCAACTCGACATGGTCTTGCTGATGGCCTGTGTGACTCACACGGCTTACACACCTGTGGGTAGGCCCATGTCCTTCATCCATGTGAAATTAACTTCTAATTCACACCTACAAGGGTTTCTACACGACCAGACACACGCCCTTGTTGATGGCCCGTGTCCCTCACACGGCTAGGACATGCTTGTGTGTTAGTCCGTGTACAAAAACCTAGGTATTCTGTTTCTGACATCAGCATTCCCAAAATGAGACATGGCAATCGCACACGCCTGTGTACTAGTTCGTGTCCTCCACATGGTTGAAAAACATGGCCGTGTCTCTGCCCGTGTTTTTATTACCATGCATACTGACTTGAACTTTTTACGTGCAGGGGACACACAGGCGGACTACAAGCCAATGGGGCAAACCGTGTGTCACACACGGCCTAGACACACGCCTGTGTGCCTACCCGTATGGACAATATAAGGCTATTTACCAAGCCTCGCTGCCCCCCTTACATACCTAGTATCATACACATACCAACCAATACCAACACAAGCACAATTCATTTAACCAATTCAACCACAATAGACATTCATTTAACCATGGTAACGCATCTTTTATAAATTCAAAATGAATATTAACTATCATTCAAAGCTTAATACAAATTAAAGTGTTTCCAACCCAAGCCAACACATTTGGCCAATTCTCAAAGATACAAAATAATAAAGCCTAAGTCCTACACATGCCATATTCAAAAATATAAATCCAACTATACCGAATTCTTCGGTTGATAGTGTTATCGATATCTCTAACTTCTGGAATCCTTGAGCTTGTTAGCCTGCACTGTAAGGAAATGGAAAGGAAAGGGAGTAAGCATAAAGCTTAGTAAGTTGTATATAAATAAGTATACAACAACAATTTATCCATAATCAACATGCTCATAACACCAAAGTAGGCATAAGTGTAACTTACTCAATACCATCCATACAAGTCACCTATTGTATATACTAATCTCATATCTCATACGTACCAATTAGGTACTTGTACCATTCACCACATGGTTATACTTTCCTCATTAGCTTAAGAACATAACGTTCACCGCTGAACCATTTGGAGCACTACCGGATATTCATTAAGCCTCAAACGTGGGTAAGGTGCCGATGCCATGTCCCAGACATGGTCTTACACTGACTATTATCTCGTAGCTAATGCATGTCCCAAACATGTCTTACACTGGCTTACGTCCCGAGGTCGATGCATGTCCTAGACATGTCTTACACTAGCTCTCGTCTTAATGACGATGCCATGTCCCAGACATCGTCTTACACTGGCTCTCATAATTTGGCCGATGCATGTTCTAAACATGTCTTACACTAGCTCACAAACAAATGACCCAAACGTCATGGCATGAATATCCAATTAACTTCTTAAGGTTACAACGAAATTTTGACTATCTCAATTATCATTATACATTCTCAATTTCACAACCAAACAATTCATGCTATATTAACTTAATACAAGTCAATACATACATTAACAATGTAGTTGTATTATTTACATACAACTTACCTCGGATTACAAAACATATACAACTAGTCAGTTTAGTCGATTTGCTTCGCTTTCCCCCGGTCTAGGTTCGAATTTGACAATTATTGATCTATATTAGCAAAAGAAACTCATTTAATCACTAAATTCAATTGGGAAAATCAAAATTCACCTCTTCGATAAAATGACCATTTTGCCCCTAGACTTTGGCAAAAATGACTATTTTACCCCTATGCTCGAAAATCAATTTTTATCGAATTTCTTTGCATCTCAAGCCTAGATGAACTCTTTTTACTCTTATAGCAACTCCAAATTCATCATATTTCACACATTTATCAACTATTTTACAACTTGTGCGAAATAGTCCCTTTAGGTGTTTTCATGCTAACACCTTTAACAAAAGTTGTCTATTACACTACTAAGACTCATATTCTTCCATAAAAACTCAGAAAACATCACGAATCCTTTCATGGAAAAACTCCGAACCCTTAACCATTTTACAAAATAGACCCCTCATTTGAAAACTCATGCTTCTAGGGTCTCAAAAATGTAAAAAAACATTGAGAGAAACTATCAAAATCACTTACTTGAGAGGGCTCAAAGTTGCTTAAATTTTTGAAGCTTTCAAAACCTTACAATGGTTGATATTTTTGGCTGAGAAGAGAGAAAAGATGATAGCTTTTCTTTTTTTGTTTTATTAAAAATACAACTAGTCCAAACTAGTGACCTAAGCTTCACCTAATTTTGACATTCTCTCCAATTTGTCTCCCATGGCCGGTCAAGCTATTTTCTAAGGGTCTAATTGCCCTTTAAAGACCCCTAATTTTGGTTCTCTATCTATTTAACATCTTTAGCTATCAAGTTAGGACTTTTGCACTTTATGCGATTTAGTCCTTTTTCACAATTGGGCTCATAAACACTAAAATTAATCCACAAAATTTTTCATGCACTATAATAACCATACTATGACTCTATTTTGATAATAAAATAATTTCTCCAACTTCGGATTTGTGGTCCAGAGACCACTATTCTGATTAGCCCTAAAATCGGGCAATTACATTTCTCCCCCATTAGGGATTTTTGTCCCCAAAAATCTTACCAGTGAATAAGTTCGGGTATTGATCTCTCATAGTCTCCTTAGGTTCCCATGTGGCTTCCTATTACATTTGTTCGATTCACATATATAACATTTGTTTGTATGTCATTACAACCTATATTACCATTTCAATACAATCCAACCAAAATTTCCAAATGCATAAGCATATAAAATATCAATACCATGTAATTTACATAGCATTATGGCAATTCATTTCTATTTGTATAAACTGTAATTCATTCAAATAACCAGTAGTTCATCCGTATAAATAGTAGTTCATCTATATAAACACATATCTTATTCATATGATCAGTAACAGTAATTATGCCCGCTGAACCTATTAGAATATCGAAGAATACTCAGGTGATACACTATAAGTGTATTAATCGGTAATTCGTCAATTCATTATAATTTATGCTCTTTTGAGCCATGATCGGTAAGCTCTTCTTGAACTGAAACGGTAAACTCTATCGAGCTGAAACGGTAAGCTCCAATGAGCTAAAAACAGTAAGCTCTTACGAGCTAATATATCTGTAAGCTCATACGAGCTGTGGTGACCCTACAACAAATGTAGGAGCCCGACCAAAATGGCAACCCTAGCGACATGTCACTCGTATTCTACAATTTCCTAAAGTTCGAACGGGGCTCGGTATTATTCAACTTCATCATTTAAGAATTTAATGATCAATAATTCAATTTATCAAATCATATACATTCAGTTCAATTAAATATATACATTTAAATACTCAATTTTCATACTCAATGCATATGATCATACCAAATCCATGTAACCTATATAACATTTGTGACATTTCACTTCTATTCATGTAAACAATAATACAATCATATAACCGGTAATTCGAATTTCAATTGAATTATTCATTCAACTTATACACATACGTTTTAAACAATTACATGTGTAACGCCCCTAACCCGAATCCGTCACCAGAATAGAGTTACGGAGCATTACCGGAGTTATCGATTCATTTATCAGATATTTCATTAATCCGATATCTTTTCTTTTCCACGTTCAAGTCTCGTATTCAAGTCATCCGGATCTTTATAAAGAAATTTGATCATTGTTTTCATTTATTTCATGTTATAATACATTCAACTAATGCTCTAAACAAAATTATCATTTTACCCCTAAACTTTTAATTAATGACGATTTCATCCTTAGGTTAAAATAAAATAAAATTATTACAATTTAATCCTTATTTACAGCCGTTATTCTCACACAAATTGATAACAACCTATGAATTCTATAAAATGTCAGAATTTTCCATAATTTCAACACTTTTTAATTTAATCCTTAAAACATGTTTTCCCTGATCTTGAGCTAAATTGATAATTTCATTCAATTTTGTAATTTAAATAATAAAATAATCCATTTCATGCAAATTGGTCATATCTAACATTTTTTTTACAAAATTGCCAATAAAATTTTACTTTTATTCAATTTAGTCCATGAGCCTAAAACATGCAAATTAGCCATGCTAGATGAATTTCATACATATTTTCCTCCTCCTCCTCTCCATTCCACACCCTTAATTTATATAACATGCAACAAGTAACATTATCAATAATTTCACTATTTACTTATGTATATTCAAAATTGTCCATTTGCGTCATAGTCACTAAATTATTTATATCTTAAGCTACAGAACTCGAAATTAAGATACGATAATTTTCCATGAAACTAGACTTACTTATCTTATTACCATAAAATTTTCAGAATTTTTGGTTTAGCCAATAAATACAGTTTATTCTTTAAAGTTCCCCTATTCTGCTGTCTGACAGTTCCGACCCTTTTTCACTAAGAATTAATTATCTCATCGTACGAGATTCGGATAATGTTCCCGCTTATTGCTATTGAAAGTAGACTCTTTAAGGATTTTAAACATATAAATTTAATCCCTTAATTATTTTTCTCCAATTTTTGATGATTTTCCAAAGTCAGAACAGGGGAACCCGAAATCATTCTGACATTATCTCACAAAACTTATTATATCTCATGCTTTACAATTCCATTGCTTACACCGTTTCTTCTATAAGAAACTAGACTCAATAAGCTTTAATTTCATATTTTATTCATCCTCTAATTATATTTTTACAATTGTTGGAGATTTTTCAAAGTTAGACTATTGCTGCTGTCCAAAACTGTTTTAGTGCAAAATGTTGATTTTCATTTTGCCCCAAATTTCACAGTTCATACAATTCAGTCATTACTTAATTAACCCCTCAATTAAACTAATTTTCTCAATTAATATTTTTCCTAGACATTATAAGTTATTTCATAACTATTGAAATTCAGAATTTCCACATAAAACTCTAACTTCAAACTCTTTTACAATTTAGGTCCCAAACATTCACTTTCTATTCAATTCTTTCAATAAAATCAGCATATAAACAATTTAAAGCTCTAATTCTATACCAAATCATCATATACTTCCAGAACGTATTCATAGAAACTTTCAATTTCTTTCATAGAATCAAGAACTAATGAATTCAACAAATGGACCTAGTTGTAAAAGTCACAAAAACACAAAAATTTCAAGAAATAATCAAGAATTGAACTTACTTGCAGTAAAAATATAAAAAACCAGCTTAAGGGAACTCTTCCATGGTGTTTTTGCTGATGAGAATGCAGAAAAATAAAGAAAAATCTAGATAATTCCACTTTAGTCCTAGCTTTATTAAGTAAATTTTGCAATTTTCCAATTTTGCCCTTATTTTCTTGGTGATTTCATGCTGTTGCCGTCCAGCCCAAATAGACCTTGGGTCTATTTGCCTTTTAAACCCTCTTTCTTTTATCATTTAAGCTATTTAATCATTTCCCACAATTTTGCATTTAATACAATTTAGTCCTTTTTGTTCAATTAGCTATCAGTACTTTAAAATTTCTTGACAAAACTTTAATACTAACTTATTAACACTCCATAAATATTTAAAAAAATTATTTATGGCTCGATTTAAAATTCTCGAGGTCTCGATACCTCGTTTTCAATTCTAATTATTTTAATATATATATTTTTTGTACATTTCACTATTTCAAAATTTTTCCTAACTTCACATTTAATTTATACTCACTAAATTAATAATATTTCCTACTCATTTGTCGGATTTAGTGATCTCGAATCACTGTTCCGACACCACTGAAAATTAGGCTGTTACAACATGTATTTAATAATTCGGTTCTAGCTATGCGAACTTACCTCGAGTTGCTCAAATAAAACTATTGGCTATTCGTCCACTTTTCATTTTCCTCGATCTAGTTCCGATAATTTCTTATCTTGATCTAAATATAATATCAAATTCAGCATATTAACCTCCAAATTATTCAAGTTAACATAATACATATTTTGGAAAAATTACTTTTTTGCCCCTAATATTTTACATTTTTACAATTTAGTCTCTAATCTCGTAAAATGAAATTCATTCAATTTTGGCCAAACCTAACCTAGCCAAATTTAATACAACTTTATAGCAGCCCATATTTTCGTTTATTCACAAATCTAACCATGAATTTTACACTTTTCTCAATTTAGTCCTTAATTGACATTTTTGTCAAAAATCAATTTATAAATCCTGTTAATCTAGCTTCAAAAATTAATAATCTATCATAAAAAATCTAAACTACCAAGAATTCAACAATGGTATCATTCAAAATCTATAGCAAATTCGAAAATAAAGGTATGGGTTAGCTAGGTTAAGCTGCAACGAGCTCAAAAACGTAGAAATCATTAAAAACCGAGCAAAAACCACTCACCAATTAATCTTCAAAGCTTGGCCGAATGTAGCCTCATCCATGGCTGTTTAATTCACGCATTTTCAGTGGATAAATAGATAGAATATGATGATATTTGATTTTGTTTTATTTTATTATTTACATTTTAACCATTTTACCATTTTAACATTTAATAATATCATAAATTTCAACAATATCAAGCCATAGAATTCCAATATCAACACTTATGGGATTATTATCACTTAAGGACTCCCAATATTTAATTTCATATCCATTTAATACCTTTAACTTATAGAACTCAACTTTTACGCTTTACGCGATCTAGTCATTTTTATCGAATTAACTACTCAAACGGTAAAATTTCTTTAAAAAATTTTTACACAAACATTCCATCATACTATAAACCTTAATAAAATAATAAATAAATATTTTGACTTTGGATTGTGTTCCCAAAACCACTATTCTGATTAACCCTAAAAACGGGTTGTTACAATGAGAGTGGCAAATGGCTTGGTAAATAGCCTTTATTTTGTCCATCGGGTAGACACACAGGTGTGTGTCTAGGCTATGTGTGAAACACGGTCTGCCCCAGGGGCCTGTGTTTTGGCCATGTGTGTAACATTCTGAAATAGAGCTTAGTCAGAATAGTGGTTTCGAGACCATAAATCTGAGATCAAAATAATTATTTTATGATTATTATGAGGCCTAGAATATGAGTATACGCATGTGTTAAAATTTCATGAAGAAATTCTATGTATAGGATGTCCAATTGGAAATTAGGGACTAAATTGAATAAATTGTAAAACTTGGATTCTAGAAGCAATTTGTATGAAATTGCTTTAGATTATGAATTAGAAGGTCTTAGAGATCAATTTTCCCAAGTTCTAAATTTTTGGACAAAAATGGGCATGGATAAAATTTTAAAGAAAGGGTATAAGGGCATTTTGGTCATTTTATCATCTTAATGAATTAAAATGGGAAAAATCAAGCCAAAATCAGCCATTTTCTTCTCCATGGCTACCAAAAATTGAAGAGACACCATAGCTAGGGTTTTCAACATTTCCAAGCTCAATAGTAAGTGCTCTCAAGCCCCGTTTTTCATGTTCTTTGTATTTTTGAAATCCCGATAACTTGCTCTCTCCATTTCTACCCATATTTCATGCTAGGGTTCATGTTTAAAAATTTACCCATGCATTAGTTGCATGTATTTTGATGGATTATGGAGGAATATGAAAGATAAATGTGTGATAAACATCATTTCCAAGCTAGTTTTCATGAGACACCCTTATAGGGACTAAATTGCAAAAGATGTAAATATGGGGTAAGAATGGGGAAGAAAATGAAAAATGTGGGTTGCCATAAGAGAGAAAAAATTTCAATTAGGCTTGGGTAAGATAGATATTTTATGTGTTTCATTAAACGAGCCTAAGGACTAAATCGTAAAAATGTCGAAGGTTAGGGGCAAAATGGTCATTTGGACCAGGGGTAGTTATTAAACTCGGAATTTATAATGTGAGGTATTAATGAATTAATTTTGCTGTTATAGACCCCGAGGAACAAATTCCGGAGGTTGATCGTGGTAAATGCAAAGTTTCGAAATAACCGAAACTCAATCTCGAAAAGAATACTAGGTAAGCTCAGATAATTTGAAGTAAACCCTTAAAATGTATAATTGTATGCTTTATGAATGCTTGGTGATTGCATTTGTTTTTGGTATGAAATATCATTGAAATGTATATTGATGATAACATGTGAAAGATATCTCGGTTGAGGTTGACAAAAGGGAAATCGATGGATAACCCCTCATTGACATGTGAACTGAGATCCTGCATGTGTTGCAGTAAGGATTTAGCCCAGACAGGTAATCCGATATCTCAAGTATGAAAAAGAATCTAGCTCGGACGGGTGTTCCTTGAATGATCAAGCCTCCCGAAGAATATATGTGCATTACAGATTTAGCCTGAACGGGTAATCTGATTAGGGTCTGAATTTAGCTTGGACTGGTAATTCAGATCTGATCTCATTAAGGGTGTTGTCATTATAAGAGATTTATCCTAGATTGGTAATCTCGACATCACTTTACGAGTTCATGATATGGGGGATTTAGCCTAGATTGGTAATCCTGCCATATGATGTGGGGTTCGCGGGAGTGCATATATGGAACGATCATTCCTATGAATTGACGGATAATGGGTAATCCGTCGAGTTTTCCTGGAAATACAATGAGAATATTATAGGATATGCATACATGATGGAATATGAATGACGAGCTCATCTAGTTAAATTACATGATACATGATTATGTGACTAACTTATTAATTGAGTGCATGTGATAGGAAATCATTTCATATTGGATGAATTCATGACTTAAGTATGGATGTATGCTAATTACTTGGTAAGTTTACTTTCCGGTTATTTGAGCTCACTAAGCATAAAAATGCTTATTCCCTCTCTTTTCCCCTGTTTTCAGAGCTCGAGGACTCATAAGAATTGGAAGACGATTGGAGAGTCAACATACTATCAACTGGTCAAGCTTTGGTATAAAGACACTACTATTTTGTTAATGGCATGTTTAGAGTCTTGAGTATTTTGTCATATGTGTCATTTGAATTTCCAAATGAAGGCATGTAAAGATGTACCCATCATTTTGTATAAGGCCATGGAAAATGGCACATCTGAAAGTAGGCTATGACCTGCCTTTATCTGCATGTTCATGCTCTATTTTGATGGAATGCTACAAGTGGCAATAAGTTCAAAAACGAGCCAAGTTCTGGAATGTAATACTATAACATAAGAACCCATGAATATTAAATGGGAAACAACCTTTTCGTGTGAAACCAATGATATGAGGTTTTCACACTGGGAGTCTTATTAAGATTATTTATAAGTGTAAGTGTAAAATCATGTTTTCTCTCAAACTTGCAAATTTCTATACATAAGTAGGGAAGGGTGACCGAGGCTTGGAAAATAGCCCAACAGAGTCCACATGGATAGACACACAGGCATGTGTCTAGGCCGTGTGTGACATACGGTTTCCTCCCACGGGCGTGTGCTGTGACCGTGTGTCCCCTGCACCTAAAACTTTAAATCAAATTAGTACACGGGTAGGTCACACGGGCGTGTGCCTAGGTCGTGTCGAATTAACAGAATGGTCAAGTTTTGGACACGGGGTGAAGGCACGGGCGTGTCCAACGATATACGGGCGTGTGAGCCCACATGGCCCATATACACGGGCGTGTGGCCTCTCAAAGCTAGAAATCTATTAATTCGCCCAAAGTTTCTTGAATGTTCTTAGTCTTGTCCCGAACCGCTTTAATGTAAGTTTTAGACCTCGATGACCTGTTTGAGGGATGAAAGTATATGTTTTAAAATTTTTAAATTTTGGGCGAAATTTAGTGACCTGGTTTTGGTATGTTTATGAATGTTTAAGTCTGGTAATACCTTGAGCCCTGTTTCAGTGTCGGATACGGGTGAGGGGTGATGTGTCCCCTGCACCTAATTTTTTTAGAAATAGAATGCTCAGAATTGAGCACACGGGCATGTGTCTTAGCCGTGTGAGGGACATGGCCTTAAGCACGGGCGTGTGTGACCACACGGCCTGACCACATGGGTGTGTCCCAAAACCACACGGGTATGTGACCCCTGTTTAGGGAAAAAAATTTCTAAGTTTTGGAAAAATTTCTCGAGCTATCGGTTTAGTCCCGAACCACTTTTAAAGTATGTTTTGGGCTTTGTAGGCTCATATTAGGGACTTTATGATTGAATGCAAATGCTTTTAATTTGGACGCAAAATTTATGACTTGAAATTGTATGTTCGCTTGTGACGTGAGTCCGGCAATGCCTTGTATCCTTTTCCGGCATTGAATATGGATAAGGGGTGTAACAAAGGGCTTCATAATTATGAATTGATATGAGGTATAAAATGGTAAAGATATGAAGATATGGATTATATAACATGTATAAACTATTATAGAAAGATTGAATTTATACAAAAATGGTATTAAAGCCCTTGTTGTAAATGATTGGGATACGAATGGCATGCCCTTAGGGTTTCAAAATGTAACAGCTTGAAATAGGGCCTAGTCGGAACAGTGGTTACGACACTAAAAATCTAAGGTAGAAATATTTATTTTATGATTATTTTAGAGTCCATGATATGTTTGAGTGATTGTGTGCAAATTTTGTTGAGTAATTTTATCGATAAAGTGCCCAATTTTATTATTGGGATTGAATTGCATTAATTGCAAAATATGAGTTCTAAAATATAAGTTCTTGTTTGAAATGGGGGTTTAAACTAGAAGTGTTTAAATGGAAAATAGATCATAATATTTTGGTATGGACAAAATTAGACATGGAATGGTAAAATTGAAGGTTTAGTAAAAAGGGGCATTTTGGTTATTTGGGTGTTTTAAGGCATAAAAGACAAAATTTAAAACCCAAAAATCTGCTCATTCTCTTCCCCATGCTGCCGAAATTTTCAAGAAGCCATGGTTAGGGTTTCAAGCTTTTCAAAGCTCAATTGTAAGTGCATTTGAGCCCTGTTTTTAATGTTCATCGTATTTTTGAAATTTCGATAACTCGATTTAGCTATTTCTACCATTATTTTGAGTTAGAGTTTGATTTTAAAAATTGACCCATGTTGAATAATTGTGTATTTTGATGAATTATGGTAGATTATGCATGTCTATGATTAGAGAAACAAGTTTTATTAGATGATTTTTGATGAAATCGTATAAAAGGGGTTAAATTGTAAAAGTTATAAATTGGTCATAAGTGTGTGAATTAGTGAGAATTTGAGGTTTCCATAGAAGAGAAAAATGTTCAGCATGTAACGAAACATAAGAAAATTTAATAAAAAATATTTTACGAGCTTAGGGGTAAAAGTGTAATTTTTGAAAAGTTTGGGGGCAAAATTGTAAATTTTCCAAAATTTGATATGTGAATTGAATTGATTAGTGTGTTGATAAAAGGTGTTAAATGAGTGCTATTTGACATGTTAGATCAAGAAAACATGAAATTTAGACTAAGATCGGGGAAGAACGAAGTTGTGGGCTAAGTTAAGAAAATTAATCGTTTCGGCATTCGAGGTAAGTTGGTGTGATAATAATAATGTAATAAAATTGTAATTTATATTTGAAAGTTAAATTAGTGAATTAATTGAATTGTGTTGAATTAAATGTTTAATATGCCAAGTTTATAAATCGATTTAAAAATATGTCTATGGTACAAGAAAGTGCATTGAAATATTGTATTGAATTTTGATTTCTATGATTATGCATATTATAAAAAAATTGTGAATTAGTGTTGTTACGAGAAAAGTGATTAAGTGAATGTTGAATAAGTTTAATGAGTGAAACCGAAATAAATCCCAATTGAACCTTAGGAATCTATAGGCTACATTTCAGTGGTAGCTTCGACTACAATATAGTGGTAGCTTTGGCTACATCTCAGTGGTAGCTTCAGCTACAATACAGTGGTAGCTTCTGCTACAATATAGTGGTAGCTTCAGCTACAATACAGTGGTAGCTTTGGCTACATCTCAGTGGTAGCTTCGGCTACAATATAGTGGTAGCTTCGGCTACATCTCAGTGGTAGCTTCGGCTACGTTATAGTGATAGCTTCGGCTATATTATAGTGTAGTACTTTGTGCCTTATTCCGTGTATCCTTTAGTATTCCATAGGGTTCAACGGGTATTGAATTGATATAATGAAAAGTGATTAAATGTGAAAAGGTTTTAATCATGTGATAATAATGTGCAAGTGAACATTGTGTTTGAGGCATTTATATGTGTAAGTGTGAATATGAATCTTGTGAATAAGTGCAGTTATATATGTGTAAACTATGAGCAATAGGCTCGTTTTATGATTGTACTTTGGTAAGGTTGATAAGAGGTAAGTGTTACCATTAATGCAACTATAGAGAAAGCATGAAATAGTGAATTTGAAAAGTAAAGCAGATCTAGACAGTACCAGTCATGTACATTTGAAAAATCACCAAAAATGGTAGGAATTGAATTAATAATTCAATGAGAAATGAAATTAAAGGTCATTGAGTCTATTTTCAAAGATAGAAAACGGTGTGAGCAAATGGATTATACTTTATGAGATATTTATGAGACTGGTTTAGAATGATTATGTGATCTCTTGTTCTGACTTGGAAAAATCATTATAAATTGTATAAAAATAATTATGGTGCATGGTTTATATTCATAGAATCCTTATTGAGTCTTTTTTATATTGGAACAAACGAGAACATTATTAGAATTTTTTATAATGAAATATCTTAATTTTTGTGAAGAGATGTCAGAATTGTCAAATAGTGAAATAGGGGAAAATTTAATGAATAAACTGTATTAATTGGCTAAGCCAAAAATTCTAGAAATTTTATGGCAAGAAGGTATATGAGTCTGATTTTAGGGAAAATTTACAGAACTTAATTTTGAGTTCTGTAGCTTATGAAATAATTAAATTAGTGACTATGACTAGGGAAAATAGTTTAAACTGAATTTGAGTAAAAAGGTGAAATCATGTGAATATTGATTCTATTTTCTTGAGCATAATTATTGAGGAATGGGTTAATATTGTTAATTAAATTGCTTATTATTATATGCCAACTTTCTAAGTTATAAAACTTACACTACTTTCCCATTTCTCTCAGTGTTTTTCAGGATTGGCTCGGGGTTGGAGATCGTTGGAGGTATCATCACACTATCAATTTGTAAGGTTGGAATAACGGAAATTCTTATTTATATATAAGTGAGTGGCATGTATAGAGATTTAGTTTTTGGTATTATGCAATATTATGATTTAGCCAAATGTATAGGCTTATACTGTCCCATTGTATAAAGCCATGATGTATGGCTCATAATGGCTATAAGTAAGTAAACCTATTTTATGTATACATGAGTAATGGCTTGATGTGGTTAAGATAAATATAACTAAGAGTATGACAAAGGTCGATATATCGTATATTAGTACAAAGAGTTAAGAACATAAAAAAGGCTTGGAAAATAGTCTAATGTGTGCCACACTGGTTAGAGGCACGGTCGTGTGTCTCAGCCGTGGGTTAGGACACGACCATCGCACGGGGCGTGTTGTTTGGCTATGGTGCATAAACAAAATGCTCGATGTTTTTAACACGGGCATGTGTGACCACACGGCTTGCCCACATGGGCGTGGCCCATGTCCCACGGGTGTACGACCCCTGTTTTAGTGAAAAATATATAAGTGTTTGAAAAGTTCTGGTTTGGTTCCGAACCAACTTCAATGAAAGTTTTGGGTCTCATAAAGCTCATAATAGGGACATAGAGGGTAATCATGAAAGGTTTTAATATATAATTGAAATGTATGTATCAGAAAAGTGTATAAGAGTGTAGTAATGCCTCATACCCTGATCTGGCGGTGGTTAGAGGTAAGGGTTGTTACATTTAGTGGTATCAGAGCTATGATTTAGTCGGTTCTCGAACTAACATAGCAAGTGTGAGAGCCTAGTTATACATGCCACCACTATGTGATAGTGTGATGTCTTCCGACGCGATTGAAGACCATCTTGTTAAAACAAAAGTACTCTCCAACCGAGTTATATCCGACTATTTGATAGTGATACTAAAGTATTTGAAGAAAGTGCAGTTATAATAAGTCAAAATTCGAAAAGGTATGAATAAGAATTTGTAAATTATATGTAATAATGTGTGATATGAAAGTTTATATAGTGATATGCTCGTACGTATTTGTTTGGCTTTCATATGATGTTACATGCTTGACAAAAATGATTTAGTAAATGTGATAAGTAAGGGTATACAAAATGCATAGAATGTATGAATGAGTGCGCATGTTTGAATGAAGTAATCGGAAATTTCGTGTACCATGAATGTGAATGCCAAATTGTCTTAAGTGAATAGTAAAACTACGATGATATATGATTCTAATTAGCGTTATGTCATATGTGTGCATATATGTGAGAATCGAGTTAGAGGTTGTACGACCTCACCTCCTTGTCGATGAGGTGTTTATAATAGAAATTCATGAGAATCATGTTGATTAAATTCCTAAGTGTGGAATTAAAGAGTTCAGTGATAGAATAACTGTAGATATGATCAAAGACTGAGAATGGTTGACAAGTGAAGGACAGAGTTAGAAAGATATTAGATTGACCTTAGAATTATTTGGTTTATACAATATCATAATTAGTGAAGAAGTTAACTTTGATAAATCGACTTATTCAAATAAGATACTGAAAGGAAATATCAACTAAAATTTTTCTGAACTAAATTTCTTTAGTGAAAGGAATAATGTGGAAATTAGTGAGGGCAGAATTAGTCAGAAGAATGATGTTTGAAATGTGAAGATGTTTAAGAATGACAGTCACAGTTGAGCAATTTAAAACTATCTCTTCTGGGTATTGTATGTGTTCATATATTTTCAGAG
Source organism: Gossypium hirsutum (assembly GCF_007990345.1). NCBI lineage: Eukaryota > Viridiplantae > Streptophyta > Magnoliopsida > Malvales > Malvaceae > Gossypium > Gossypium hirsutum. Next base: position 56,603,950 of record NC_053435.1, read on the forward strand.
ACAACTATGATTGTTTGTTTTCTGATAGTATCGTTATGATTGTTTGTTTTCTGATGAAAGTATCGTTAGTCTGATTGATATATGATCGACATGCCACTATCTTCTATTAGAATTCAATTCCGTTATGTCTGAGATAAAAGTTGATAGTAAGCTTACATGAAATTGTTCTTATGTTTCTTCTGGTTATTGTTCTGTTTATATCTGCAAGGAGTATGCTTTGTCTCTGTTATAATCGACTTCAGAACGTATGATCCGTATTTCTTTTTCTTCTGGTTTTCTTTGTGAAATCATCAGGATTTCTATTATTTCGTATAAGTGGTGTCTTCATACAATTAAAATGGTTTTGTGTTTTAGATTTAATTATCCTAGTTTTCTCATCAGCCTTATTGTTTAACTTATCAAGTGTGACTTATTATTGAATCGAGATCGAAAAAAGTGGGATTGGGGACAGTCAAATTCAAATGATATATTGATTTTGTTTCCTCGGGTAATTTTGATTTTTTTTAGTGAGTTCAAGCAAGATGTTACATTTCGTCTGAGTAAATACCTATTGGATTTGTTTAAAATGAGTGATGTTATTCTGAATTAAAGTTGTTTTGTTGATAATGTTATCCCAATTATGAAATTTGAATGGTCTAGACATGTTAGCAAGGTTGAAGGTATTATTCAGCGAAGCATCAGTTTTGAGTTTAATTTGAATTAAGTAATGAATTTATAATTTTTCAGTGATGCACAAATGAACGGATTAGAATGTGTTTTATTGCTAGAATGTAAAGTGATGGTTTATGTTTTCAGATAGTAAATAATACCTTAAAAGGGAACTGTTCGGCTAGTGATTTAGAGATGGTCACTATAATGTCTATATTGAGAATCTGATGACATTGTTTGTTTGACGAAGATTTTCATATGTTCGCTGATCTCAAGAGTTGAAGGTATCTAGTAGCATAGAAAAATCTGAGATTAAGACAGTATTGATGACTTGAACTATTGAAAGATTGATTGACCTGTAGGGAGGCAAGTGTAATTATAGATTCTTATAAGGAAAATCCCTGCTTATCTTGTGTGATTGGGTTACTCAATTGATCTTATTTGATGATCGATTGATTTTAGCTAATTAAAAAGCTAAAGTGATGTTTGCTCTACAAGTTTAATAAACTCAGAAATGTATTAATAAGAGATAGGTTAAATGAGTACAGTAAGGGTCAACTTCTAGTTCTGAACCTCAGATTGAGTTTGATTACTATTACTATTATTCCGAGATAGACCTCATGTATTACGAAACTCAGATGTTTATGCAGAGAATTTTGTACAGAACTTATAAATGTCCATCCATTCAAATAGTAATAAAAAGTACAGAGATTTGAAGAAAATGTTCTGGTATACGGATATGAACCCGGTATTTCTGATTTAGTGTTCAAAAGTTGATTTGACACAGGATTAAGTTGAATGTCAAGTGCATTCAGGGTTCATATTGTTAGTGATGTTACTGAAATAATGATGAAGAGGGCTACTATAAATTTTGTATCAGATTTTCCCTCACATTCTGAATGAGAGAAAATGCTAGCTGTATTGTTCCCAATTGTTTAACGAAATACGGATAATTATCTCAGTATGTATCAATTCTTAGTTCGACAAAATTGGCAGAATTACTTGTTTATAGAATAGTGGCAGGTGCTGCTGAAAGTATCTTTATGACAGAAAATCCTTTATTTTGGTAATTGAAGAAAAGTGAATTACGATTCATCAAATAGTATAAGACTATTGATAAAATGAGGCCAGTTAGTTATCAGTGTGTATTTCGTCAGAACTTGAGAAAATTCAGTAATGTGGTTCTTATGTCCAGGATAAGAAAGTATAGTTTAGAATCTTAGTCTAAGGAGTGAGATATTGAGGATGTTGAGGCTATACGAGTATTTGGCAGTGCTTTACAAAATCAATCTTAAGTTTGTCTTCTGGTAAGATTTTCAGGGACGAAAATCCCTAAGGGGGGAGAATTGTAACAACTTAAAATAGGGCCTAGTCGGAACAGTGGTTACGACACCACAAATCCAAGGTAGAAATATTTATTTTATGATTATTTTAGAGTCCATGATATGTTTGAGTGATTGTGTGCAAATTTTGTTAAGTAATTTTATCGATAAAGTGCCCAATTTTATTATTGGGATTAAATTGCATTAATTGCAAAATATGAGTTCTAAAATATAAGTAATTGTTTGAAATGGGGGTTTAAACTAGAAGTGTTTAAATGGAAAATAGATCATCATATTTTGGTATGGACAAAATTAGACATGGAAGGGTAAAATTGAAGGTTTAGTAAGAAGGGGCATTTTGGTCATGTAGGTGTTTTAAGGCATAAAAGACAAAAATTAAAACCCAAAAATCTGCTCATTCTCTTCCCCATGCTGCCGAAATTTTCAAGAATCCATGGTTAGGGTTTCAAGCTTTTCAAAGCTCAATTGTAAGTGTATTTGAGCCCCGTTTTTAATGTTCATCGTAGTTTTGAAATTTCAGTAACTCGGTTTAGCTATTTCTACTATTATTTTGAGTTAGAGTTTGAATTTAAAAATTGACCCATGTTGAATAATTGTGTATTTTGATGAATTATGGTAGATTATGCATGTCTATCATTAGAGAAACAAGTTTTATTAGATGATTTTTGATGAAATCGTATAAAAGGGGTTAAATTGTAAAAGTTATAAATTGGTCATAAGTGTGTGAATTAGTGAGAATTTGAAGTTTCCATGGAAGAGAAAAATGTTCAGAGTGTCATGAAATATAAGAAAATTTAATAAAAAATATTTTATGAGCTTAGGGGTAAAAGTGTAATTTTTGAAAAGTTAGGGGGCAAAATTGTAAATTTTCCAAAATTTGATATGTGAATTGAATTGATTAGTTTGTTGATAAAAGGTGTTAAATGAGTGCTATTTGACATGTTAGATTAAGAAAACATGAAATTTGGACTAAGATCGGGGAAGAACGAAGTTCTGGGCTAAGTCGGGAAAATTAGTCTTTTCGGCATTTGAGGTAAGTTGGTGTGATAATAATAATGTAATAACATTTTAATTTATATTTGAAAGTTAAATTAGTGAATTAATTGAATTGTGTTGAATTAAAAGTTTAATATGCCAAGTTTATAAATCGATTTAAAAATATGTCTATGGTACAAGAAAGTGCATTGAAATATTGTATTTAAATGTAATTTCTATGATTATGCATATTATAAAAAAATTGTGTATTAGTGTTGTAATGAGACAAATGATTAAGTGAATGTTGAATAAGTTTTAATGAGTGAAACCGAAAGAAGTCCCGATTGAACCTTAGGAATCTATGGGCTACATTTCAGTGGTAGCTCCGGCTACAATATAGTGGTAGCTTTGGCTACATCTCAGTGGTAGCTTCGTCTACAATACAGTGGTAGCTTCGGCTAGAATATAGTGGTAGCTTCGGCTACAATACAGTGGTAGCTTTGGCTACATCTTAGTGGTAGCTTCGGCTACAATACAGTGGTAGCTTCGGCTACATCTCAGTGGTAGCTTCGGCTACAATACAGTGGTAGCTTCGGCTACGTTATAGTGATTGCTTCGACTATATTACTATAATGCCCCGTGCCCGAGACCGTTGCCGGAGTCGAACACGAGGTGTTAACAGACTTATTCCATTGTAAAACACAGTTCATTTAAAATTTCCAGACAAGCTAGCTAACTGTGTCACTGTCACCTTAAAAATCATATCTCGAGTTCCAAAACTCGAAAACTAGTTCTGTAAATGTTTTCTGAAACTAGACCCATAAGTCCATCTACAAATTTTTTTCTAGAATTTTTGGTCGGGCCAATTAGTACAGTTTATTAGTTAAAGTCTTCCCTGTTTCAGGGTTCGACTGCTCTGACCTTCATGCATTACGACTTATATATCTCCCTGTACAGGGCTTCAATACTTATTCCGTTTGTTTCTAAGGAAACTAGACTCAAAAAGGAATCTATAAATATATGGAATGACGTCTAATTATATCTGGTTAATTTATAGTGAATTTCCAAATTCAGATCAGGGGATCCAGAAATCGCTCTGGCCCTATTCCATGAAAACTTAAATATCTCTTAAAATATGACTCATATGATCATTTCATTTCTTCCATATGAAAGTAGATTCATCAAGGTTCGATTACATAATTTATTCACTATTTAATTCCATTCCTACTATTTTTAGTGATTTTACATCACTGCTGCTGTCAACATCTGCCTTTAAGGTAGACTTTACCTATTTCATAGTTTCCATGATTCAACTAGCCCTTTAGCATATATAGCACAAAATATGATCATGATTAACCATTCTAATGGCCAATCATTGCCAAGCATATCCACACCTCTCATTAACCATATACATACAAAATGATTATAACACTATGCTCAAAATATATAAGCCATTTTCGCATGGCTATCCAAATATATACAACACCAAAGTACTTGACTAACAACAAAAGGGTAGTCCTATACATGCCATTAGAAGAGTTCAACTAAAAGAGTACCACAAGGACTATGATAGTGTGGACGACTTCGACTTTGACAATCCCGAGTCCGATAGCTGACGAACCAAAATCTATGAAACAGAGAATCAAAGAAACAGAATAAGCATTTAATGCTTAGTAAGTTTTGAATAATGAAATTAGTTTCGGCTAAGGTATAATATTCATATATGCACATTTTCATAATCATACTTACTTTACACTTCAACCAATATACTCATACACAAGGTATCAAACCTATCTAAAGGCCAAAAATTCGTTAATCAATTTAACGGATACTATTTAAAACGAATCGACTTTTTTGATACATGTACGAAACATACCTTATCGTTTGGATTTTATGAGCGTGTTAATTGAAATTATTATAGCAAGATCGCTCACTTCCAAACCCAAGTATCTTCGGGATTTAGCCGGATATAACAACTCGCACAAATGCCTTCGGGTCCTAGCCCGGATACAGCAAGTCGCACAAATGCCTTCGGGTCTTAGCCCGGATATAGCAACTCGCACAAATGCCTTCGGGTCTTAGCCCGGTTATCATTTGATACAAATGCCTTCGGGTCTTAGCCCGGTTATCATCTGAATAATCATGCACATATGTCCACAAATCATAACACATTTTTTTTCGTTATCATTACTAGAACTCAGACACAAGGCACTTATCTACCATTACCATTTTCGACTCAATAGCTACATACAAAGAGCATGGTTTTGATTCGCTATATAACATGATCTAATCGAGTCATAATCTAAGTTCCATTACTCGAAAACTTACCTCGGATGCTGTCGAACGATTTCAACGGCTATTCGATCACCTTTTCCTTTCCTTTATCAGATTTAGTCCCCCTTTGCTCTTGAGCTTAATTTAACAAATAAATTGATTTAATCATTTTGAACATCAATGAGGAATTTAAGGTACTTAGCCCATATATATATTAGGCATTAGAGTCATATATGTATGAAATCATGAATCAAATTCAACATTTTAGCCAATATTCTCTTTTAACCGATTTTCTAAGTCAAGATAAGGCCATCAATATGCTTACCTATAGCTGAACGTACAACATCAATCTATGTATTCATTCATGTGGCCGAATATGCATGTCTATGTTGAGGCCGATTATTTACTTAATACATTCCACCAATATGGTTACTTGTATTGACTAAATACCATTTTGTTTCAAGCTCAAAACTCGGCGAATACACATATATATACACTAGTAATCAAATACTAACATTTGCACTTCACGTTAGTAGCTAGCTTAGCAAACCTTAGTTTAACATATAATTGTTCATAACACAATTAAAGCATCCTCTCCATTCCATCAATTCAAAACACATACATCACTCAATAATATTCCAAGTCATATTCGGCCTTAGTACACACTTGTTAGCCGATTTTTCTCCATTTAGAAACTAATGCACATATGTGCTCATTTGCTAGACTCTACTTCACCTAACTACCATTTCTCATCCAAGTAACATGAACAACATTTACTCATGACATCAAGCATTCTTTAATTCGGCTATCACTAGTATAAGCTCCTTACCTTAATATTAATCTAAGATGACCGAATGCTACTTAACCCAAGTCATCAAGAGTTTTATTAATTAACACCTTAGATATCCATTTCAAGACACTTAACCGGCCTTTGATCAAAACTTTAAACAAAGTCTATGTTCGGCTATCACACACATGGGTGTTATTAGTTTAAAGTTTTAACAAGATTAATTTCTTTCATCAACAATCTTTTTGTTTCTTTATCCATCAAAACTTCAGGGTAAGAAAGAAAAAAAAATCAAGTTCTTCTCACACATACCATAACCGAAAGTTCCATCCAACCCTCTAAATTCAAAATTTTAGTATGGCTAGGTAAGAAAAACATGATGATTAACCTGAACAAACTAAGATTTCAAAAGAAAGATTAACAAAATTTACTAACCTTCTGTTCATTCAAAAGGCTGAATGCCCCCCCTCTTTTTCTTCTTCTTGTACGGCTAAGAAGAACAAGGTGATACCTTTTTTTTTATTTTCTTCACCCTTCATCCCCTTTTTTTATTACTAACTCTTTTATTTTATTCTTTCCAACATGAAACATTAACACACCATGCTTAAAATATGCTATGACCCATAGCATGGCCGGCCACTAGCTCAAATTTTGGGCAATTTGACATGCAAACCCATCATTTCTATAACATGCATTAATAGGCCACTTTACATTTCCCTAGCACATTTCTAAATTTTCTCACATAAGTCCTATTTACTAAAATTCACCTACAATTAAACAAAATTCAAATATGAAATTTTCACACATGCATATATACATATAATAAGCATCAAATATGACAGCTAATTATTTTTATGACTCGGTTTTGTGGTCCCGAAACCACTTCTCGACTAGGGTCACATTAGGGCTGTCACAACTCTCCCCCACTTAAGAAATTTTCGTCCCCGAAAATCTTATCGGTAAATAGGTTTGGGTATCGTTCTCTCATAGAGTTCTCGGTTTCCCAAGTAGCTTCTTCGATTCCGTGTTTGAGCCATAACACCTTTACTAACGGAACCCTTTTGTTTCGCAACTCTTTCACTTCACGAGCTAGGATACGGATCGGTTCTTCTTCATAACTCAAGTCAGATTGAATTTCAACCTCTGATGGACTAATAATGTGTGAAGGATCAGATCTGTAACGTCGAAATATCAAAACATGAAAAACGTTGTGAATCCTTTCAAGTTCAGGGGGTAAAAGCAACCTATATGCAACTGGACCAACTCGTTCGGAGATTTCATACGGCCTAATGAATCTCGGACTCAGTTTGCCCTTACGGCCAAATCTGAGTATCTTTTTCCAAGGTGAAACCTTAAGAAACACTTTGTCTCCTACCTGATACTCAATATCTCTTCATTTTAAATCCGCGTACGACTTCTGACGATCGGATGCCGCCTTCAGACTTTCACGAATTATTCTTACTTTCTGCTCAGCATCTTTAATCAAATCAACTCCGAAAATCTTACTTTCATAGAGCTCGGTCCAAAACAATGGTGTACAGCATTTACGACCGTACAAAACCTCGTAAGGTGCCATCTTAATACTTGATTGAAAACTATTGTTGTAAGCGAATTCAATCAAAGGTAAATACTGTTCCCATGAACCACTAAACTCAAGGATGCAACATCTTAACATATCCTCGAGTATCTGAATTATCTGCTCGGATTGACCATCGGTTTGGGGATGAAAAGCGGTGCTAAAGTGCAACTTGGTATCCAAAGCTTCTTGCAATTTCTTCCAAAATCGCGAGGTGAATCTCAGATCTCTATCCGACACAATAGAAATGGGTACCCCGTGTAATCTCACAATCTGAGAAACATACAATTCAGCTAGTTTATCCAGTGAATAATCTGTACGTACGGGAATGAAATGAGCAGACTTAGTCAGTCTATCAACAACAACCCAAATCACATCTTTCTTACTCGCCGACAATGGTAACCCAGATACAAAATCCATCGTGATTCGTTCCCATTTCCATTCAGGTATCATGATCGGCTGAAGTAAACTTGTAGGCACTTGATGTTCCGCTTTCACTTGTTGGCATATTAAACACTTCGAAACAAAATCGGAAATGTCTCGTTTCATACCATGCCACCAAAATTGACGTCTCAGATCGTTGTACATTTTCGTAGTCCCCGGGTGAATTGACATTCGGCTACAATGAGCTTCGTTTAGAATCGTCGAAATAAGTTCTGAATTTCTTGGAACACACAACGACTTCTGAACCTCAAACAATCGTCCTCATCAATTTGAAACTCTAATTCCATATTCGAAACACGTTCAACCCGTTTTGCAACTAATTCATCATCGACTTTCTGAGCTTCACGAATTTGATGAATCAACAATGGTCTAGCCTTTAGTTCCGCTACTAACACATTGTCGGATAGAACAGACAAGTGTACACTCATCGCTCGTAAAGCAAACAGCGATTTACGACTTAAGGCATCCGCAACCACATTAGCCTTTCCCGGGTGATAGTCAATGACAAGCTCATAATCTTTCAACAACTCGAGCCAACGTCTTTGTCACAGATTCAAGTCTCTTTGAGTCATCAAATATTTGAGACTTTTGTGATCCGAATATACATGGCACTTCTTACCAAATAAGTAATGTCGCCATATTTTCAAAGCGAATACGATGGCAGCCAGTTCGAGATCATGGGTTGGATAATTTTTCTAATGTGGCTTCAGTTGCCTCGACGCATAAGCTACAACTCGACCTTCTTGCATCAATACACAACCCAACCCAAGTAAGGATGCATCATTGTAAATGACGAACTCCTTGCCTGATTCGGGCTGCACTAGTACTGGAGCTTCCGTCAAATGAGTTTTTAATTGATCGAAACTTTTCTGACACTTTTCTGTCCATTCAAACTTAACATCTTTCTGAAGTAGTTTCGTCATTGGTGTGGCTATCATCGAGAAACCTTTTACAAACCGTCGGTAGTAACCGGCAAGTCCCAAAAAGCTCCGAACCTCAGTAATATTTCTCGGAGGCTTCCAGTTAAGTATGGCTGAAATTTTGCTTGGATCAACTCGAATACCCGATGCGGATACCACATGACCCAAGAAGCTCACCTCTCTTAACCAGAACTCACACTTACTGAACTTAGCATATAACTGCTTATCTCGTAAAATCTACAACACTAATCTCAGGTGCTCAGCATGCTCGGTTTCATCTCTTGAGTAGACCAAGATGTCATCAATAAACACAACTACAAACCGGTCCAGATACTGTCTGAAGACCCGATTCATCAGATCCATAAATACCGCAGGGGCATTAGTGAGCCCAAACGGTATCACTAAGAACTCGTAGTGACCGTATCTCATTTTGAAAGCTGTTTTGGGTATATCCGAATCTAGAATTCGCAACTGATAATAACCCGATCTCAAATCTATCTTTGAAAACACTGAGGCTCCCTTTAGTTGATCAAACAAATCGTCAATGCGCGGTATCGGGTATTTATTCTTTATTGTCACCTTATTCAGCTGACGTTAGTCGATGCACAACCTCATGGTTCCGTCCTTCTTTTCACAAACAATACTGGTGCACCCCAAGGTGAGAAACTAGGTCGAGCGAAACCTCTATCCGTCAACTCTTGCAACTGAGCTTTCAACTCTTTTAACTTGGTTGGTGCCATACGATACGGAGCTATCAAATCGGTGTAGTCCCAGGTACGAGCTCAATACCAAACTCTACTTCCTGAACAGGTGGTAAACCCGGTAATTCTTCGGGAAAAACATCCGGGTATTCACAAACCACTGGCACGGATTCAGGTTTCTTTTCGAACTCTTTGTCATCAAGTACATACGCAAGGTATGCTTCACACCCCTTTCTTACATATTTCTGAGCCAACATCGATGATATTACAGCTGGCAACCCATTCAAGTCAGTAGACTCAACTCAGATTATCTCGTTATTTACACACCTCAAATCAATGGTTTTTCTTTTGCAATTTACAATTGCATCATGTACGGTCAACCAATCCATACCGAGGATAACATCAAATTCATCAAACGGTAAAAGCATCAGTCAGCCGGAAAATAGGAGCCTCGGATTGTTAAGGGGCATTTCTTACACACCTTGTCGACAAGCACATAATGACCCAAGGGATTTGACACCCGAATTACGAACTCAGTAGACTCAACAGGTAAAGTCTTACTGGATGCCAAGGTTTCACATATATAAGAATGAGTAGAACCAGGGTCAATCAAAGCAATCACATTAGTATTAAAGAGAGTAAAAGTACCGGTAATAACATCTGGCGAGGAAGCATCCTCGCGTGCGCGTATAGCATAAGCTCTAGCAGGAGCACGAGCCTTAGATCTGGTTGTAGCATCTCTAGATCCTCTCTGACCGCCACTAGCATTGCCCGTATTTCTAGATGGTCTACCCCGAGCAGTAGTAGCACCCGGTTTCCCACTCTGATCTACATTCTGTTCAGACAATCTCGGGCAGTCTTTAATAAAGTGGTCAGCTGATCCGCACTTGTAACAGGAGCGGTCATGGAATCTACAACTCCCCGAATGCCATTTACCACAATACTGGCACTCCGTTCTGTCTCGATGATCATTTCTAACACTGGCGACCGAAGTGACTCGTGCACTCACAGGGGGTCGATCACGATCTCGTCTAGAAAAGCCTGAAGTGTCTCTAGATCGGCCTAAATCATCTCTAAATTTCTTCGATGACTGTTGAAAGGGCTTTCCCGAAGATCTCTTACGAAACTCCTTTGCTCCCATATTAGCTTTTCTTTTCTCCATACTGAGCTCCTCGGCTTTGCAAGCTCACTCGACAAGTACCACAAATTCTCGGATTTCTAAAATGCCAACATACAGCTTTATATCATCATTCAGTCCATCCTCGAAACGTTTACACATCACGACTTCTGAAGAAATGCATTCTCGAGCGTACCGGCTAAGCCTTACAAACTTTCGTTCATAATCAGTAACCGACATGGAACTTTGTTTAAGTTCAAGAAATTCCTTCCGTTTTTGATCGATGAATCTTTGACTGATATACTTTTTCCGAAAATCAGTTTGGAAAAACTCCCAAGTTACTTGCTCTTTGGGTACAACAGAAATCAACGTATTCCACCAATAGTAGGCAGAATCACGTAGCAAGGAGATAGTACACTTTAGGCATTCATCGGGTGTGCAAGATAGTTCATCGAGTACCCGAATAGTGTTGTCCAACCAAAATTCATCTTGCTCGGCATCATCGCTGTCCGTAGCTTTAAATTCAGTAGCTCCGTGTTTTCGGATTCTGTCAACTGGTGGCTTATTTGACCTTATTTGGTCAGTTACCGGAGGTATTGTAGGTGCGGGGGTGGTATTAGTCGGGAATGGAGGTTGTGGAACAGCCGTATTAGTTCGAATGTATTGGTTGAACCAATCATTCATCACGCTATAAAAAGCTTGTCTAGCTTCATCATTCGGATTACTAGCAATAGGTTGAGAGTCCGCCGGTGCTGTCCCTTGTACGGGAGCAGGCGCTACACTCTCAAGATCATCAGCTACCGCTCGGTTGGGATCGGGATCCATTACTATAAATAAACACATTTTCAATTGTCAGAAATCACCACACTATCAAATAATCACATAATGGCATGTATAGCTAGACCCAAACGTATTACGGTAGTCCTAGAATCGACTAAACCGTAGCTCTGATACCAATAAAATTGTAACGCTCTGTGCCCGAGACCGTTGCCGGAGTCGAACACGAGGTGTTAACAGACTTATTTCATTGTAAAACACAGTTCATTTAAAACTTCCAGACAAGTTGGCTAACTGCGTCACTGTCACCTTAAAAATCATATCTCGAGTTCCAAAACTCTAAAACCAGTTCCGTAATTTTTTTCTGAAACTAGACCCATAAGTCCATCTACAAATTTTTTTTCTAGAATTTTTGGTTGGGCCAATTAGTACAATTTATTAGTTAAAGTCTCCCCTGTTTCAGGATTCGACTGCTCTGACCTTCATGCATTACGACTTATATATCTCCCTGTACAGGGCTTCAATACTTATTCCGTTTGTTTCTAAGGAAACTAGACTCAAAAAGGAATCTATAAATATATGGAATGACTTCTAATTATCTCTGGTTAATTTATAGTGAATTTCCAAAGTCAGATCAGGGGATCCAGAAATCGCTCTGGCCCTGTTCCATGAAAACTTAAATATCTCTTAAAATACGACTCATATGATCATTTCGTTTCTTCCATATGAAATTAGATTCATCAAGGTTCTATTACATAATTTATTCAATATTTAATTCCATTCCTACTATTTTTAGTGATTTTACATCACTGCTGCTGTCAGCATCTGCCTTTAAGGTAGACTTTACCTATTTCATAGTTTCCATGATTCAACTAGCCCATTAGCATATATAGCACAAAATATGATCATGATTAACCATTCTAATGGCCAATCATTGCCAAGCATATCCACACCTCTCATTAACCATATACATACAAAATGATTATAACACTATGCTCAAAATATATAAGCCATTTTCGCATGGCTATCCAAATATATACAACACCAAAGTACTTGACTAACAACAAAAGGGTAGTCCTATACATGCCATTAGCAGAGTTCAACTAAAAGAGTACCACAAGGACTATGATAGTGTGGATGACTTCAACTTTTACAATCCCGAGTCCGATAGCTGACGAACCAAAATCTATGAAACAGAGAATCAAAGAAACGGAATAAGCATTTAATGCTTAGTAAGTTTTGAATAATGAAATTAATTTCGGCTAAGGTATAACATTCATATATGCACATTTTCATAATCATACTTACTTTACACTTCAACCAATATATTCATACACAAGGTATCAAACCTATCTAAAGGCCGAAAATTCGTTAATCAATTTAACGGATACTATTTAAAACGAATCGACTTTTCCGATGCATGTACGAAACATACCTTATCGTTTGGATTTTATGAGCGTGTTAATTGAAATTATTACAGCAAGATCGCTCACTTCCAAACCCAAGTATCTTCGGGATTTAGCCGGATATAACAACTCGCACAAATGCCTTCGGGTCCTAGCCCGGATACAGCAACTCGCACAAATGCCTTCGGGTCTTGGCCCGGATATAGCAACTCACACAAATGCCTTCGGGTCTTAGCCCGGTTATCATCTGAATAATCATGCACATATGTCCACAAATCATAACACATTTTTTTTCGTTATCATTACTAGAACTCAGACACAAGGCACTTATCTACCATTACCATTTTCGGCTCAATAGCCACATACAAAGAGCATGGTTTTGATTTGCTATATAACATGATCTAATCGAGTCATAATCTAAGTTCCATTACTCGAAAACTTACCTCGGATGCTGTTGAACGATTTCAACGGCTATTCGATCACCTTTTCCTTTCCTTTATCGGATTTAGTCCCCCATTGCTCTTGAGCTTAATTTAACAAATAAATTGATTTAATCATTTTGAGCATCAAGGAGGAATTTAAGGTACTTAGCCCATATATATATTAGGCATTAGAGTCATATATGTATGAAATCATGAATCAAATTCAATATTTTAGCCAATATTCTCTTTTAGCCGATTCTCTAAGTCAAGATAAGGCCATCAATATGCTTACCTATAGCCGAACGTACAACATCAATCTATGTATTCATTCATGTGGCCGAATATGCATGTCTATGTTGAGGTCGATTATTTACTTAATACATTCCACAAATATGGTTACTTGTATTGACTAAATACCATTTTGTTTCAAGTTCAAAACTCGGCGAATACACATATATATACACTAGTAACCAAATACTAACATTTGCACTTCACCTTAATAGCTAGCTTAGCAAACCTTAGTTTAACATATAATTGTTCATAACACAATTAAAGCATCCTCTCCATTCCATCAATTCAAAACACATACATCACTCAATAATATTCCAAGTCATATTCGGCCTTAGTACACACTTGTTAGCCGATTTTTCTCCATTTAGCAACTAATGCACATATGTGCTCATTTGCTAGACTCTACTTCACCTAACTACCATTTCTCATCCAAGTAACATGAACAACATTTACTTATGACATCAAGCATTCTTTAATTCGGCTATCACTAGTATAAGCTCCTTACCTTAATATTAACCTAAGATGACCGAATGCTATTTAACCCAAGTCATCAAGAGTTTTATTAATTAACACCTTAGATATCCATTTCAAGACACCTCGTGTGAGCAACATCGTGTAGTTTACATTCTGACCCACAGCTCGTATGAGTAGGCCCGTTTCATAGCTTATGTAAGCATTGATGTAAAGGAAATGCTACGGTTATATGTTTAAACACACTTTGTGTGAGCTTTCACGAGTATCCGATGAATATCTAAATGGTTTTCGCTAATTTTAGCAAGTGTGAGTTTTAACTTTGAGAAGTCAAATTTTTGGGACATGCTGTATCGGCTGATGGCATTAGAGTTGATCCGAGCAAAACTTTAGGTGTGATAGATTGGAAACCTTTGAGAAATGTATCTGAAGTAAGAAGTTTTCTAGGTTTAGTCGAATATTATAGAAGATTTTCCAGGGGATTTTTTATGATTGCTACACCGTTGACGAGATTGTTGCAAAAAGATATTAAGTTCGAATGGTCCAAAAAATGTCAGTAAAGTTTTAATCTGTTGAAAGCTTTATTAACTGAGGTACTTGTGTTAGTTCAACCGGATTCCAGAAAAGAATTTGTGTTTTACAGTGTGCATCATTGAAAGGTTTGGGCTTTGTTTTAATGGAGGAAGGAAAAGTGATAGCTTATGCTTCTAGATAGTTGAAATCGTATGAAAAGAATTATCTAACTCATGATTTAGAGCTTGTAGCGATTATATTTGCCTGAAAGATTTGGCAACACCATTTATACGGAGACAAATGTCATATCTTCACGGATCATAAAAGCCTGAAGTATTTGATGTCGGAAAAAGATTTGAATTCGAGACAGTGCAAATGGCTTGAGTTATTGAAAGACTACAATTTGATCATTGACTATCATCCGGGAAAGGCTAATGTCATTACTGATGCATTGGGTAGCAAATCTTTATTTTCTTTGCAAGCTTTGAGCGCGTAGTTAACGTTGATTGATGATGGTACAATTTTAGTTGAATGAAAAGCTAGACCGACGTTTCTGCAATAGATTTGCTAAGCTAAAAGATGTGATGATATTTTGATAACTAAACTGAAACAGATCGAGGCGACACCTGATTCAAATTTTCATGTTGGTTCCGATGATAGTTTGTATTTTAAACAAAAAATTTGTGTTTCGAGAAATTCTAATCTTGTTCAGAAGATTTTATAGGAAGTTTACAATAGTAACTTGTCTATTCATCCTGGTAGTAATAAAATTTACGGTGATTTTAAACAAATGTATTGGTGTCAGGTATGAAACCAGAGACTTCAGAGTTCCTATTGAGATGTTGAGTTTGTCAGCAAGTTAAAGCTGAGCATTAGGTACCTTCTAGTTTATTACAACCAATGATGATTCCAGCGTGCAAATAGGAACGTGTCACGATAGATTTCGGATCAGGATTACCTTTGTCACCGAAAAAGAAAGTTACTGTGTGGCTCATTATTGATCGTTTGATGAAGACTACGCATTTCATTCCAGTGCATATGGATTTTTGACTTAAGAGATTAGCAGAGTTGTATGTGGCTGAGATCGTTAGATTGCATGGTGTGCCAGTTTCTATTATTTCTAGCAGAGATCCACAGTTTAAGTCTCGATTTTGGAGCAAGTTACGCGAAGCTTTAGGTACTCGACTGTATTTTAGTATCGCATTTCATTCTCAGACCGACAGTCAGTCTGAGTGAGAATTCAAATAGTCGAAGATATGCTTCGATGTTGTGTTGTAGAGTTTGAAGGTAACTGAGAGAGATTTCTACCGTTGGTTGAATTTACATATAGCAATAGTTATTAGTCGAGCATTAAAATGGCACGGTATGAGGCTTTCTATGGTCAAAACTGTTGAACCTCTTTATATTGGACTAAGCTCAGTGAGAAAAAGTTATTCGGTGTTGATTTGATACGAGAAACTGAAAAAAAAAGTTAAAGTAATACGTGACAGTTTGAAAGCAGCTTCGGATTGATAGAAATCCTATGCAAATTTGAAAAGGAAAGACATCGAATTCTAAGTTGGCGACAAAGTGTTTCTGAAAGTATCACCCTGAAAGAAAGTTCTTCGATTTGGTCAGAAAAGAAAGCTTACTCGGTGGTATATTGGGTCGTACGAGATCATTGAGAGAATCGGGCTAGTAGCTTACAAATTAGCATTGCCTTCAGAGTTAGAAATGATTCACAATATATTCCATGTATCTATGTTACAACGGTATCGATCAGATACATGATTTCACCTGTAGATGTCAAGATACAGGCAGATATGACTTACAATGGAGAACTAATTAGAATTCTAGCTCGAAAGGTCAAAGAATTGAGAAATAAAAGTATAGCTTTAGTGAAAGTTCTCTGGCAACTTCACGAAATTGAAGAGGCTACCTGGGAACTAGAAGAAGCTATGAAAGTGCAATACTCGAATCTCTTTTCTGGTAAGATTTTCGAGGACGAAATTTCCTTTATGAGGGGAGAGTTATAACAGCCCATTTTCAGTGAAATCGGAACATTGGCTTTGGAACCACAAATCTAACAACTAAATTATTATTTTATTATTATTTTAGTGTATACGGAATGTTAGTAGGGTCGTACTAAAATTTTGTTAAGAAATTTTGACGTTTGCATGTTTAATTATGTAAAAAGGACTAATTTGTAAAAGATGCAAAAGTAGAGTTCTATTAGTAAAAGGAGTCTAATTGCTATGAAACTTAAATGTGAGTGGATTAAACGGTAATTAGACCATTTTTATTGTTAGTGGACAAAGATGAACATAAATTAAGTGATTTTAAGGTTAATGGTAAAGGTTAATTTGGTAATTTAATAAATAAACTAAAAGTAAAATAATACAAACAATGGTATCATATTCCTAAACATCTTTCTCCACCAAAATTAAAAAAGAAAAACCTCCATTTTTCACCTTGAAGGTTCGGCTATGTCCAAGTGTTGCATGTAAGTGATTTTTTATTCCATTTTTAATAATTTCTATGTTTTTGAAGTTGTTGTAACTTAATTTTGCTAGCCCGAGGATAAATTTGCAAAAGTATTAAAGAATTAAGCTTTTGCCATGAATGTTCTTGCATGATTCTGGATGTTTTATAAAAAAATTACGAGACCTTGTTGATAAATAAACTAGTTTTGTAAAGGGATTTTTGATAAAAATTGTATTTAGCAGCTTATTTGTAAAAATGATAAAAGTTCATGATGAAATTGTGAAATAATGGTTTGCATGAATTGATATAGGTCCCTAGTGAATTCGGCTAGCATGAGATGAGGATTAAAATGCTTAAATTTTAATTTATGATCTTAAGGACTAAATTGTAAAAAGATTAAAATATTAAGGGAAAAATATTAATCTTTCAAAAATATGAAATACAGACTGAATTGAATAATATAGTATTAAATGAATTGAATTTATCTATTTAGATCAAGATAGACCTCATACGGATTTAGATTGAGGAAAAGCGAAAGCCTCAGATTGATTGATTACGTTTTTACGCTTTGTTTGTCGAGGTAAGTTCGTATGAACGTTTACTGTAATATTGTTATTTAAATTGAATGTAAGGCAATGTTACTATTGATGAAAATATATCGATATATATAAACGTATCATTGTTACGACGAATTGATGGTTAATGAGTCTCGGTTGAACCTTAGGAATTCTTAGGATACGAATGACATGTCATTAGGGATTTCATGTTTCAGGTGCTGGTCTTGAACGCTTTGCCGATGGCTGATGTAACACCCCTAACTCGTATCTATCACTGGAACACGGTTACGGAGCATTATTGGAGTTTACAATTCAAACGGACAGAAACTTCAAATAGTTCATATCATAATAATAAACGTATTAATCCCAAGTCAAAACATACATATTGTCCCTTAAACAAGCCCTTAGGGCCTTAAATATACGTTAGATACAAGTCAAGACTAAATCAAAATCTCAAAGAATTTTCAGAACATAATAAAAATTTTCAACACTGCAGTGGTCACACGGCCTTGTAGGCATTCGAAATAGGGACACACGGCCGTGTCCCAGCCCGTGTCCATGCCCATGTAACTTACTAACTTGGTCACACTGCCAAGCCACACGCCCGTGTGCTGGGCCGTGTACCCTTCGAAATAACCTCACACGCTTGTGTGTTTGGCCGTGTGCTAGGCCGTGTAACAACTTGACTTGCAACCTTTTGAAAGCTACAAGGGACACACAGTCGTGTCACCTGGCCGTGTGTCACACGGTTGAGACACACAGCCGTGTCACCCGGTCGTGTATCACACACGGTTGAGACACACGCTCATGTCTCTACTCATGTGGATGAAAATATGTCATTTTATTAGCCATTTTTCTCACCGAATATAGCATGTACCTACACACAACATTGTACATACTTACAAGCCATAAAAAGGCATCCAAATCAAACATAAACAAGTCATTTACATATGGTATAAATTCATACAACCAATATGCCCTTAGGCACCTCAAATAACAATATCCAAACATGTATAATCATGTACTCATTTTGGTCAAAATGATCAACTAACTTCCAACTAGATTTGCATCTGTAACGCCCCAATTTTTGGGAATTTTAAAAATGTTGGAAAAATTTAAAAATTCTGTGTCCTGTTTATTTGTTGTAGGATTAAGTACGGTAGTGGGCCTCTAGAAGGCCCAAGCTTAAGGTAAAACCCGGTAGTTTTAATTAATTTTAATTCCATAAGAAAAAGGGGTTTTGGTTCATTGGGCTTTTAGGTATTAATTGTGTAAAATAAATCACAAGGAAGCATGTGGTAAAGTGGCTAAGTGACGCCACTGGCAAGGCTATAAAAGTGGCGTGTGGATGCTAGGGAGAGTTGAGGTTCAAGTCACAATGACAGCAAATAAGGGATTAATTTTTATGAATGGAAAAGGTAAGTAGTGGAACTGAAGTGAAAGTCTGTCAGGAGAGGATTTAAGAGTTGATAAGGGATAGGATTTAGGAGTTGATAAGGGATAGGATTTAGGAGCAGATAAGGGAGGAAATCTAGGAGCTGATCAAGGAACAAGAGGTGGCTGGCCAAGGGACTTTAGCATGGGAATTTCGGCTAGGGTTAGTGCCAGTATAAATTCGGCATTAGTGGTAAGTAGTGTCGTTTCCTGATCATTCTCTTCTTCTTTTCTTTTTCTCTTCTCTCCATCCACTTATTCATTTCTTCTTCTTTTCCCCATAGTCGAATCCTTCAGCCACCCTACTCTATACCACCTTCCTTCCATTATTTTTAAGACTATAGCCGATTGCCTCATATCCTGAAATCCCAAAAACTTGACTCCTTTTGTACCGATTTTTCCCTAGCCAAATCTCTTATTTTTCTCATCATCTTTGGCCGATTCTCTCAACCTCTAAACCCCAGGTTTCTGTCGACAATACCACAAGTAAAAACCCTCATACTTTATCTTTCTCTACACTTTTGCAAAAAGCCGAAACTCCCACACTATCCTAGGGACATAGCCGAATACTGAGATCACTGAGGGCTCGACTTTTGTTATCGTTTGAGGGCTTAGAACTGCATCAGAATCAAGTAGGAACTAAGGGGGAACGTTGACTGGAAGAATCGGTGGTAAGTCTTTCCAACTTAGTCTATCTTGCATATTTTAAGAAAAGCCGGAATCCCTAAAAGTTTAGGGAGGTTGTCGTTTTTTTGGACTTGTAGCCCTAAGGGGTTGTGATAATAGTATTATTTTGGTAATAGTGTGATTAAGAGGCTATTGATCAAGGGCTTGGACAAGTGGAGTGAACGGATCTGGATCGAGACACTATTTTCAGCAAAGGTAGGAACGCTAAGGCCTAAGGTGTTGTTGGCCGAATATGGTAAGAAGTTAATATGTAGTTCGTTTCGGTAGTAAGATTAACGTGGTATTATTATAATTGTAGGCAGTTCGATCTCGTCAGCGAATCGTCATAAAACAGGTGTGTAACTGACACCCTCTCATAGACTAGATCAGCAAAAGCCGAAAAGCCGAAATGCCGAAAAGTTGGTATTTTAGGAATTTGCGAGTGTGCGAATGCTCCTAAGATAGTTGGGTTTGTATGTTTGGTATTCTAAAGGCAATAAACTGCAGTACGTGCGATTTCGTGCATTTTGATAATGTAGGCTTAATGGGTCAAAAATCGGGTTCATGGGCCAACGAGCTCAATTTGGTAAGTATGCGCGGTAAGTATTCTGATAGTACGTAAATGGATAGGATATGCATGAAAACCCTAGAAGTAGCTAAATCACTACAATACCCTTATGTATGGAAAATTACCATGATACCCCTAGGTGTAAATGACCAATATGCCCCTAGGGTTAATTTTGTCTGAAAAACATGTTGATTTAAATCTGTATGATGTATGCCATGAATGAATATTTGTTGCACGGGGACATGGGTTATATTTTGGAGGAAGCGTCCTGGTGGCTATGCCACAATTATCTGATCTGGTGGCTCTGCCACATATTTCTGTTATGGTGGCTCTGCCACGATTATCTGTATCTAGTGACTCTGTCACATTATCTGTTCTGGCAGCCATGCTGCATAATTCTGTGGCTTGTAGCGGTTAGGTGGGTCGAGTAGTCTCCCCACATGGTGAAAGGTTGGTAAGGGGGTGTATGTGGTTGGTTACGTGTTGGGTTTTGCATATACATGAAATATCTGATCTGATCTGTTATGGGCCTATGGGCTTAATTCTGTATTCTATTCTGGGCTAAGGCCAATTTATTCTGTTTCTGTGGTTTGAGCTGATATGGGCTATGGTTGGGTCAATTTTACACACTGAGTTTCCCCAAACTCATCCCCTATTTTCATCCATGCAGGTAATCCCCAGCCATAGTGGGCTTGGAGCTGCGAGGGATTCGGAGTGGGCACTCATTCTGCAATATGGATTTCTTCTAGTGATTTGGACTTCAATTTTCTTTACTTTGATGATTTGGGTTTTGTTATGTAATAAGGCCGCTTATGATTATTTTTAATTGGGTTCCGATTTATAACTTATCATGATGACCTTAAATTATATTAACTATCAAAATGGGCTAGATCTAGGGTTCGTTTTCCAAAAACATAAACTGATTTCGAAGTAACACGATTACAAACAAGACTTCTGCTATGATAACGTTTTACAAACTTAAATACGTTTTATTCTAAAATAGACATAATTTCAATGGTAACCTAAAAATATACGCGATATTAGAGTGTGGCAATGGCGGTGTGCATGTCTAGGATTGGATCCGAAAGAGCTTGGTACTTAAGCAGTCCGATGGACTCACCTCCTTTTTCCGGTTTCCTACCTGGTGCGCAGCTTCCATTCACTTTAACCCTCAATGAATTAATGCTTTGAACATCAAGTACGATTTCCTAGACTTAGAATGAAAAAATGTTTTAACATTTTGATGTGGCACGTCGGATCCGGTCATAACGTCTAGGCTGGGTTTGGGGTGTTACAGCATCAATTCATGCCATTTAGCTTTCTTACCAAAACTTATCAATTGGTAAAAAATATGCCATTCTAAACTAGCACTAAATCACCATATAAGTCGTGTATACTATAGTACCAAATCACCACAAAATCGTCATATCATAAAACACATTTAACTATCGTTTTTACCTTTCATTATTCAGTCACCAAAACAAGCCACACATCAATCATGTTAATGCTACTTATATACATGCCAAAATAGTCAAAACACAAGTCAAATCAAATGGCCATAGTCACAACAAAACATATAGGCCAACATTAGTCAAAATTACTATATATGCCATTATAACCAAAATTAAACAACTGACTATACCAAAAAAGTTGATGGATAATGTGATATAGCTCTGACAAGCTTCCAACCCAAACGAGCTTCCTATTCAATATAAAACACGAAAGATAACACAGAGTAAGCATTTAAGCTTAGTAAGTTCGTATAACATAGAATTTAACTTACCATTTAGTCATAGAATAGGTGTTATAAACAAGCATATCCCAATATAATTTGGCCAAATGCCTAAGCACATATACACAAACCATGTAATTACATATATAAGCCATTAAAAATAGATGAACATAACCATTGATCAAGTTCCATATAAATGTATCATCCATTTCATTTTTCCATATATCATACGTAACACCCCTTACCCGTGTCCGACGTCGGGAAAGGATACGAGGCATTACTGGACTTAAACGTACACATACATGTAAAACTGGGCCATAAAATTTCAACCAATTCAAGAACATTCAAACACATGCATATCATCCCTTATGCGGGCCTACGAGGCCCAAAACATACATTGTAAGTTATTTGGGACTAAACCGAGAACTTATGAAACTTTTACAACACTTGAAAAATTTTCCAAATTTGAAGAGTCACACGCCCGTGTGAGTAGGCCGTGTGGTCACACACGCCAATGTGGCTCGGGACACGCCCGTGTCCTTAGCCCGTGTAACTCTCTGTTTATGACGTCAACAATGAAATAGAGTCGCACTGTCAAGTCACACACTCGTGTGCTAAGGCCGTGTCTTCCACACGGTTGAGACACACGGCCGTGTCTCTACTCGTGTGGCCAACACTTTGGCTATTTTCCAAGCCTTGGTCAACCAAAAACCCTCAGACATTTATACAACATCAATATATAACATGGCATCCATTTAATGATTAAACACCTTCAATTAGGCCACAAACATAGCATTTACATGTCATCATACTTGTATTTCTCATACTCATTTTATAACAAGTTTAGACATACCAAACCATATTCATTTGGCCTTGTCATCTTCATTACCACTTATACCCTTATACCATGGTTATCTTCATGCTAATATTCTCAACTTAATCATCTAGCATTCATAGTCATGTCTGATTCATATCCTTAATTTCGCATATCACACACTCACATTAACATGTTTCTTTAAGGCATTCCACACCAATTTCATTCTTCATCAACATCATTAACTTACTATAAATTTACACTTTTATACTAAAAATATGGTCACATCTATTGATCAACGTTCATCCATCAAATATGCATAACATATCATACATCCATCGATGACAAGCCATCACAACATGCACATCATCAAGACATTAGAATAGTCATGCAAAATCAATTAGGTCTGCAACCCAATAATCAAATATAAGTCATATCTCATGGCTCTATACAAATGAATCATTATAAGCCAACTCAATTGGCCAAATCATGAAACACATATCATAAAGTACTAGGTCTCTATAAATGTCACTCACTTGAAAACTCTTAAGCTTTATTAATACCCCGGCTTGATAATTTGATAATGTGATGCCGCCTCCGATGATATCCAACCTCGAGCTAACCTAACAACACTAAAAGAAATGGAAAAGATAGGGGTAAGCTTTATAGCTTAGTAAGTCCATATGAAAATAATAAGCAATATGTCAACATGCTTCTCAAGGTAATATAATCATAATTAAACATTTACTTATGTTCTGGTCAAGCTATTTTTCTCGAGTCATGGTTACTAAATTATTTATATCTGGAGCTATGAAACTCCAAATTAAGACCCATTAATTTTCCCTAAAACTATACTCACATATATTATTATCATAAAATTTATAGAAATTATGGATTAGCCAATAAGTACATTTTATTCTTTAAATTTACCCCTGTTCTGTTGTTTGACAGCTTCGACCTTTCTTTACTATAAATTAATTATCTCACAGTATGAGATTCAGATAATGTTCTCGTCTATTTCTCTTGAAAATATACTCATTAGTAATTTATTCATATGAATTATAATACATAACTATTTATTTAAAATTTTTAGTGATTTTCCAAAGTTAAGACAGGGGAGTTCGGAATCACTCTGATACTGTCTCACAAAAATTAAAATATCAAATAATATGAAATTATTTTGCTTGTATCGTTTCCTCTATGTGAAACTAGACTCAATAAGCTTTAATTTAATATCTTATTCAGTCTCTAATTCAATTTTCGCAATTTTTGGTGGATTTTCAAAGTCGGACTACTGCTGCTGTCCAAAACTATTTTAGTGCAATATGATGATAACTATCATAAGTTCATTTTCAGCTAATCATGAGCTCACCATTTCATGGATTCCATGTTCAATTACACAAAGACATAATAACATAACCATAAGTATTATTCATCATTCAAGCATTTTTGCATACTTATTATATGTTCATATATATACATATACATAAACTTTTTCACCATAAGTCATTCTTCATCAAGGCATTGCTCATGAGTTTAGCGTACATACCTGTACTTACTCATAGTATATCACATAACCTTACCTTCTTTAACATGCCCTCCTTGGTTCTTTCATCGTATTATCCATTGCATTATCTATTGAACACTCGGAATACTATTGGATGCACAGAAACTTGCATATAAGTGCCAAATAAACATATGTAGCCAAAGCTACCTCATAACATGTAATGCTTGTAATGGAGCTCGTCACGGGCTTGCTCATAGGCGCGCAATCAACTCCGCTTAATTATGATAAATGTACTCTTAGCCAGGGTCTATTCCTCCTCTAAATAAGAGCTTATCCTGAATCAATAACCTGGGATATTAAAACAAGAATTAAGAACACATAATTAAGAACAAGTTAAATATTTATCATATGATTCAGAAAATAATAAAAAGATTCGTCTTAGGTTTCATTCCCCTTAGGTATTTGGGGGATTTAGTTCATAACTAAATAAGACAACATCTCAGAAAAATAAAGAATACAAAACATAAAGAAAACTCAAAACTCCTGAAGGGAAATTGAGGAGAGATCTTCAGTCTTGATGATGAATCCGGCTTCTGAGATGGATCAATCGGCTTCCTTGGAGTAATTCCTTACTCCCTATTCTCCGTCTCTCTTTTTTCCTCTTCTAGGGTGTATTTATAGGCTTTAGAATGCCTAGAAGCCCTCAAAAGTGCCCGTTTCCAAATTGGACTTAACTTGGGCTCGGCAGGGACAAGCCCGTGTGTGATTACTTCAGGTCGTGTTCGAGTCTATTAGAATGGCACGGGCGTGTGCTATACCCGTGTGAGTCGTGCTTCGATTCTGCTAGAATGACACGACCGTGTGGTCTGCCCGTGTGAGGAAGTCCAGGCTGTGTTAAGTTCGTACTTTGGCCCATTTTCTCTGTTTTTGGCCTGTTTCTTGTTTCTTTCACTCTCCTATGCTCTCCTAAGTATAAAACATGAAATTAAAGCATTAGGAGCATCGAATTCACCAATTTTAATGGAAAATCATCCATAAAATACGTTAAACATGGGGTAAAAATATGTATAAATTACAGTTTATCACTTAACGAGCTCAGATGCCTCATACATATCACGAACCTAGACCAACTCCTAGTGACATGTCACTTGTATCCTAAACTATTCCTAAGGTTCAAATGGGATTTTTCGATACCACATCTTTGTCGAACTTACTCGAAGTGTCGATCTCACTATCCATAGTACCAATTGCCAATTCATAGCATAATATGGCATAACTCAAATAACAAATAAGCTTTTAAGAATTTACATAACATATATCACATATTTCATATATCACTTGTCATGTATCATCATTTTCTTTTATTTCATGTAATATTCTTCCGTGTCATATTTCCACATCATATACACCATTCCAGCAACTTTTCCAATATATTAAATCATACAATATGTGCAATAATAGTAAGGAATATAATTCAAACATAACATTGCATTATTATTATCATACGAACTTACCTTGAATCCGAGCACAGCTAATTATTCCATTTTAGTCCATAATCTCGCACTTTACTGATTTGGGCCCGAATCTCAATTTTCTTGATCTAACATTCCAAAGATAACTTATTTATTACTCAAATTAATCAAATTGACCCAAAATAATACTTTTACAAATTTGCATTTTACCCCTAAACTTCACATATTTTCAATTTAACCCCTAGGCTCGTAAAATGAAATTTATTCAATTTTTTTGTAATTTAAGCCTAACCGAATCATTTTTATAACTATAGTAGCCCACAATTTCCACTAAATCACACTTTTATGACAAATTTTATAACTTTTATAATTTAGTCCTTTTTAGCGTTTTCACCGAAAACTACTTAGTCAAAGTCGTTTCACACACAACAAACATTCATATTCCTCCCTTAAACATCAAAATACACACATGTAACACGTGGGTAAATTTTCAAACATCAACCCTAGGTCAAATAAATGGTAGAAATAGCTAGATCTTGTTACGAGGATTTCAAAAACGTAAAAATCATTAAAAACGGGGCAAGAACGGACTTAATATTGAGCTTGGAAAGCTTGAACAAAACCCTAGCCATGGCTTCCATGCAAATTTCAGAAAAGGTTGAGGATGAGCATAAATGTGGCTTTTATTTTCCCTTTTTATTATTTTAATTACGAAATGACCAAAATGCCCCTAACTTAAAAACATTCTATTTCACCTATTTCATGTCCATTTTTGTCCAACAAATTAAACAATGGTCTAATTACCATATAAGGACCTTCAATTTAAAATTTCATAGCAATTAGACACCTCTAGCTTCTAGAACTCAAGTTTTGCACTTTTTACAATTTAGTCCTTTTGACCAAATTGAGTGCCCAAACGTCAAAATTTCCGAACAAAATTTTCACAAAATCATCCCGTGAAATTGTTGACCATAAAAATTGATAAAAAAATTTTACTATGTCGGATTTGTGGTCCCAAAACCACTGTTCATACTAGGTTCTAACTCAGGATGTTACATCATATAACCACATTTTTCATGTAAAATCATATGTAATGGTAACACCCCTAACCTATATCCGTTGTCAGAATAGGGTTCAGAGTATTACTGAAACATTCAGAGCATTTTACAAATTATTTACATAAATTACTATTCATTTACCGAGATCATTGAAAACATTCCTTGATTGGACCCTCGAGGTTCATTACGAGTATTAGAATCGAGTCGGGACTTAATAGGGAACTTTAAGAATTTTTCGTGAAATTTCAAAAAAAATTCAATGAGCAGGGCTCACACGCCCGTGTAGTCCTAGGGACACGCCCGTGTAACCCTGGGACACCCCCTTGTTACAGGCCGTGTTTGACCCCGTGTAACTCTCTGACTTGTGCACATGGCCATGCTACACACCCGTGTGCTATACCGTATGGTCAATTAATTCATTTCAAAATTATGTGCAAGCTTCACATGGCCAAGACACACGCCCGTGTTCTAGGCCATGTTGCACACACGGCTGAGACACATGCCCATGTACCAGGTCGTGTGTTACACACGGCCTAGCCACACTCCCGTGTGTCTGCCAGTGTGGACAAAATAAAGCCATTCCTAGCTTCATTTCTAACCCAAAATCACACCCATGACCTGTACTTGAATCACACATCCAAATACCAACCATTTCAAGCATTCAAATCAAGTAAATTCCATCATTCATCATGGCATATCATTTCATGCATACATGTCTATAATCTCACCTTAGTTAAATCCTCAAGTTAGACATAGTTTGATCAACTACTTAATATATACGTAGCTACCATAGTTTGGCATTATAAGTATATTAAAACAAACCATTACTAGTCATTCTAATGGCTAGATTACAAGCATCATTTACATTTACATGCCAATATGGCCAATATATCCTATACTTGTCATTACAACCATAATTGATTTACCATATTGTACCGACATGGGCCGATGGATAGTGCGAGTGATCTCCACCAAGCTTCCAATCCAACGACCTTCTGATTTACTCTAAAACAGGGAAATAAAACTAAGTAAGCATAAAATGCTTAGTAAGTTCGTATAACATGGTACTTAACTTACCATTTATTCTATTTTGAGGTAACAATGTGAGGCATATTTAATCAATTTGATCTCAAGCCCTACACATATTCTCATTGCCCTTGTTAGTCATATATTTCATAATAACATCAAAAAAACATGTATGGGCTCAATAACAATAAATTTTCCATGCACATATGCTTTCCACAACATGTATAAATCACATCGTTACATCTTGAGTATAGTTTTATTTAACACATCTCAAGTTCAGATTATTTCATATCAGAACTTTACTCATTTTACTCGAATATCATATCACGTGTGTAGTAGTACACTCAAAGTGTACAAGTCCATAACCAAGGATGAACATATTCGTCAAATAATTTCCATGTACAAATATCATCATTTCATGTTTTCATATGCCAGTTGTCATGTAGCCTCATCTTCTTGGATTTTAGGCAACTATGTATAATAACTTATTTCTTATTCATGTCCTTTCATGTCAAGGTTTTTACCCATTCGCTTTATTCAGAATACCGATGGATACATAGGTATTACACCCAATGTGTACAAATTAAGATCTGTCAATTCATGTCTAATGGTACCCATAAGGTACTATTTTAGAGAGTTCACTCTCGAGCCACACATAAATACAACAAGATTACTAGTCCAGGCTAAATCCAATCCATAACATATGCTCGAGAGGACTTATATCAGGATCACCTGTCTGGGCTAAATCCTTTCATGAATGAGGTCAATAGGATTACTCGTCCGAGCTAAATCCCGTCAGCAACAAATGCAGGACCTCATTCATTTTGGAAATTATATTTATCTATTGATTCTTCCTTTATTCAAATGGGATTTAACATTTTTCAAGCATTAACAAGAATTTGATCATTTCATACATCTAAATCATGCATATAATTCAAATAGACACATTCCACATTCATTTCAAGCGTATAAGTAACATTTTTATCATTTACCATTTATCGGGCATTATTATTGATCGGACACTTTCATTTATCAAGCTATAACGAGTAAGTGATCATTTCACATATTTATGCCATTTATACAATTCACAAACACAACATTAAATTCAAGCATGAAAATATATACAATTTAGTTACACGAACTTACCTCGACAAATGTTCGTGTACATAAATTTACTAATCCGACATTTTCCTCCTTTCCTCGTTCTAGCTCCAAATTTGGTCTATCCGGATCTATATGAGTAAATATAATATCAATTTATCATATTTTATATTTAGGTGGACTCAATTTACGCTCTAGGCAAAATTACCATTTTGCCCCTAACTTTTCTATAAATTTCAATTTCGCCCCTAGGCTCGAAAACTAAAACTTGTGCAATTTATTCCCTATTCCAAGTCTAACCAAAATCCCATTATAAAATTTACAGCACATGTATTCATAAAAATTTAGAATTTTTCATCAAATTTCACAACTTTACATTTTAGTCCCTAAATCATGTTTTCATCAAAAATCACTTTGTAAAAGTTGTTTATCTATCAACAATCTTTCATTTTCTACCATAAAATTTCTAATTTTCAGCATATTCATCCATGACCTAATTTTTATACTTTAATAACTTTTCAAATTGATCCCCCAAATAGATAGATTAAGCTATCCCAGTTTCAAAAATATCAAAATTACTAAAAACGGGCCAAGAGAGCTTACCCAATTTGGCCATGAAAGTTTCTTCTCTCTCTCCTAGGGTTTCCATGTATTTTTGAGGAAGAAGATGATAAAATAAAATGATATTTCTTTTTATCTTCTTTAATTAATTAAATATTTTCACTTTCCAATTTAGTCCTTGCCCTTTTTCTAAATTTACATGGATGAGTCACCAAAATATCTACATACTTTTAATCAATGGTCTAATTACCAAATAAGGACCTTAAGTTTTGAATTCCATAGTTATTTGATCCTTCTAGCTACTAGAATCTAACTTTTGCATTTTATGCGGTTTGATCATTCTCACAATTAAACACATAATCAATAAAAAAATTTTCAAAATTTACACATGACATTTCTAACATAATACAAACTATATAATAAAATAAAAATAAATTTTATTTTCAGCTCAGATTTGTGGTCCTAAAACCACTGTTCTGATTACACTAAAATTGGGCTATTACAATGATCCCGTAATAATCTGTATCAAACTCTTACCATTTCGTATCATAATATTTCCCATTGAACCATTTAGAATATCGTTGGATACTTGGGATAACTCACACATAGTGTGCTAAATCATATAACTATACTTCGTCAAATCCTATAAATGTATGCTCACACGAGCTGTAAATCGGTATGCTCTCACGGGCTATACCCGGTATGCTCTCACGAGCTATAATCAGTATGCTTTCATGAGTTGTGGGTCAGAATGTAGCTACTTGATACTGCTCACACGAGTTGTGGAGTATCCACAACACATGCTGGACCTCAGCCATTGATAGGACGTTTAGGACCAGCACCCAAATCATGTAAACCCTAATGACATGTCATTTGTATCCTACGAATTCCTAAGGTTCAAACGGAGCTCGGTAATAGTCGTACGTCATTGGATATGCACTCGATAATTATATATGACAAATCAAAACATATCTATATATTTCAATTAAAAACATATAAACACAATTTAATTTCACAAACTTACCTCGATGAGTATACGTAGATACGGAGGTGATTAATCTGAGATTTTCCCTTTGCCTTGATCTAACTACGTACGAGGTCTGTCTTGACCTATACTGATAAATTTAACTCAATTCAATATATTTTCCATTCAATTTAACCCAAATCATATTTTGGAAAAATTACCATTTAAGGACTCTTACTTTAAGGATATATAGGTATTTAATAATTTTAGCTACTAGAAATCAACTTTTGCACTTTACGCGATTTAGTCTTTTTTTATCAAATTGAGCATGTAAACGGTAAAATTTCTTAACGAAATTTTTATATGGTACTACTATCATGCTGTAGGAAATAAAATAATAATAATATAAACTTTTTGACTTTGGATTTGTGGTCCCGAAACCATTGTTCTGATTTCACTGAAAACGGGCTGCTACAACTCTCCCCACTAAACGAATTTTCGTCCCCGAAAATCTTACCAAAAAGAGGTTCGGATATTGCTTTCTCCTAGCTTCCTTGGGTTCCCAAGTGGCTTCTTCTATTCTGTGTCATTACCAAATAAATTTTACTAAAGCTATGTTTTTGTTTCTCAATTCTTTCATCTCTCATACCACAATTCTGATCGGTTCCTCACTGTACGACATATCAGGCTAAATCTCTACATCCGTTAGTGAGATAACATGTGAAGGGTCGAATCGATAACGTCATAACATAGACACATGAAAGACATTATGAATCTTTTCTAGTTCTGTCGATAAAGCTAAACAATAAGCAACATGTCTGATTCTTTTAGTAATCTCATACGGCCCAGTAAATCGCGGACTCAGTTTTCCTTTGCGGCCGAACCGAAGAACCTTCTTCCAGCGTGATACTTTCAAGAATACTCTATCGCCGACTTGAAATTCTATGTCTTTATGTTTAAGATCTGCATATGATTTATGATGGTCTGAAGCTGCTTTCAAAATATCTCGGATCACTTTTACTTTTTCTTCAGTCCCATGAATCAAATCAACCCCGTGTATCTTTTTCTCATTGAGATCAGTCGAGTATAACGGAGTTCGGTATTTGTGACCATATAAAGCCTCACACGGTGCCATCTTTATGCTTGATTGAAAATTATTGTTATAAGTGAATAAGCCAGTGGTAATTATCTCTCCCACTTACCTTCGAACTCTAATATACAAAAATGAAACATATCCTCGAGAATCTGAATTACTCACTTGGACTGACCATCGATCTGACGATGAAATGCAGTGATAAAATGCAACCTCGTACCTAGATTTTCTTGTAACTTTATCCAAAATCGTGATGTAAACTATAGATATCTATTCGAGATAATAGAAACTGGCTCCCCGTGTAATCTGACAATCTCAGAAACATATAACTCAACTAATCTTTCAAGGGAGAAATCTGTACGTACCAAAATAAAATGTGTTGACTTTGTCAAACAATCAACAACAACCCAAATGGCATCTTTCTTTCTCAGAGTTAGGGGTAAACCTGATACAAAGTCCATAGTAACTCGATCTTATTTCCACTTCGATATCATCACTGGTTGTAATAATCCAGAAGGTACCTAATGTTCAGCTTGAACTTGCCAACATACTAAGCATCTCAACACAAAGTCTGAAATCTCGCATTTCATTCACGGCCACTAGTACATCTGTTTCAAGTCACTGTACATCTTATTACTTCTAGGATGAATAGATAAGCTACCACTATGAGCTTCGTGCAAGATTCTCAAAATAAGCTCTTGGTTCTTTGGTACACAAACTCTACCTCTGAACAATAAACAATCATCGAGTCCTATCTAAAATTCTGAATCAGAAGTAAATTCACACTGTGCTCGTTTAGCTACCAACTCATCGTCACATTTTTGAGCTTCATAGATCTGCTATAAAAACATCGGTTTAGCTTTCAACTCGACTAAGATCGAACCATCATCAGATAATGTCAGTCACGTATTCATCACTCGTAGAACAAATAAAGATTTTCTACTCAAAGCATCAACAACTAAATTTTCTTTTCCCGAATGGTAATCAATGATCACCTTATAGTCTTTTAATAGCTCGAGTCATCTGCGCTGTCTCAGATTCAAATCTTTCTGTGACATTAGATACTTCAAATTTTTGTGATCGGTAAATATATGACATCTTTCACCTAAAAAATGGTGTTGCAAAATTTTCAACACAAACACAATAGTTGCCAACCCTAGGTCATTTTTTGGGTAATTCTTGTTATGCAGCTTTAACTGTCTAGAAGCATAAGTTATTACTTTGCCTTCTTGCATCAAAACACAGCCTAAACCATTTAAAGATGCATCACTGAAAATCACAAATTCTTTATCCGGTTCAGGCTAAACCAGAACTGGTGCTCGGTCAACAGTGCTTTCAACTGATTAAAACTTTGCTGACATTTCTCAGACCATTTAAATTTCACATCATTTTGTAAAAGTTGTATCATTGGTGTAGCTATCATCGAGAACCCTTTGACGAATCTTCAGTAATAACCAAATAATCCTAGAAATCTTCTAACTTCATATATGTTTCTTGGTGGTTTTGAGTCAACAACTGTAGAAATTTTACTCGGATCAATTCTAATGCCTTCAGCTGATACTATATGTCCTAGAAAACTAACTTCTCAGAGCAAAAACTCACATTTGCTAAATTTAGCAAACAATTGTTTATCCCACAGAGTTTGCAACACAATCCTCAAATGTTTAGAATGCTCGGACTCGAATTGTGAATATATCAGAATGTCGTCAATAAATACCACAATAAACCTCTCTAAATACAGTCTAAAAATTATGTTCATCAAATCCATAAATAGTGCTGATGCATTAGTTAAACCAAATGAATGTAGTTTTCGGCACATATGAATTTTTACCTCGTAGCTGATAGTAGCCAAAATGAAGATCAATCTTCGAGAATACTGTCACACACGGCTTAGACACACACCCGTGTGTCTACTTGTGTGGACAAAATAAAGGCTATTTACCAAGCCGTTTGCCACCCTTATTAGCACAAACACTTATACCAATTCAATAGCACAAATCCATGGCACACTTAGGCAACCAAACATCCACAATCATACCTAATGCATATCAATATAATACCATCATCTATATGCATATGACATTTAACAGGCTAAATCAAACATACCACTTTCACATTTCCAAAACACCACTAAGACTAATGCTAACTTGTATTCACTCATCAAGATGATATAGCATATAAATAAACCAACCCATCTAGTTCACAACAAGGCATTAAACCACAATCACTAAAAATATTAGCACATACAAGCATATAAATATACTTACAACCATGTTAACCAAGATAAGCCAATGTACATGGCCAAATATCAAATCAAGTCTTTGACAAATTACAAGCCAATACATTGGCTAAAATCACAATAATACATATAACCAAAAAGACCAAGTCCCTATACATGCCATACTTTCAAAATACTAAGATCATCAATACCCAAAATGAAAGTTTGATAGTGTGATTTGAATTATCGACGATCTCTGATCCGAGCTAGCTTGTCGACAATATAAAAACATGGAAAATAAATGGAGTAAGCTGTATAGCTTAGTAAGCTCGTATGCAAGAAATAAGCAACCTTACAATGCATATAAATTTAAATATTATAACATAATTAAATGTAAATTTACCATAGTCTCATGATCATAATTCATTCCACCACCAAACTTACCTCATTTTCATCATTTTAAGCATTTAATAAACATGAGCTTTACGTACATACCTAAACCGTCTCAAAATGAACTTACACATATTCTCATCTTTGACATACCTGTGAACTTACACATAAAATGTCAGATACTCGAGAAATGTGCACACTAAGTGCCACATATGTAGCCAAAGCTACCCAAATCTCATATCACATAGTTGATTGCTCTTGAGCTATCAACGGGCCTGCTCACACAAGCTATAAGTCAAGATGTAGCTACGCAGTGCTGCTCACACAAGCTGTCAAGTATCCGCAACATATGCCGGTATACTTAGCCACCAGTAGGACGTACAAGACCAGTACCCGGATCATATAAACACATAACACATAACAACCCTAGTGACATGTCACTTGTATCCTACCCTATTCATAGGGTTCAAATGGGATTTCTTGCTTGTTGATTCATCGTCGAACTCGTTATTGAGTTATAGTCATTCACATAATCAAATATACATTCATGCAATATTAAAGCATTTAAATACAATTATTCTAAAACTTATTTCTAACATACAAACTTACCTCAGTACAAAATGGCTAATAGTTCGATTTAGTCCACAACTTTGTTTTTTCCCCAGTCTAGGTTAGAACCTCGTGTTTCTTAGTCTATAATACCACATTTAACTCATTCAATCATCACATTATTCAATTTAATCCCAAAACACCTTATGGAAAAAATTAAATTTTTACCCCTAACTATTCAACTTTTTACATTTTAGTCCCTAAGCTCGTAAAATGATTTTCATTCAATTTCTTTATTACCCAAGCCTAGCCGAATATTTTAGTACTCATATGAGCCCACATTTTTCATTTATTCACATTTTTACACACATTTTACAACTTTTACAAATAGGTCCTTATTTGACATTTTCATAAAAAATGACTTTGTAAATGTTGTTTATCTAACACCAAACATACATTTTCTACCATTAAACATCAAAATACACAATTATTCAACATAGGTAAAATTTTAGACTTTTATTTTCTTTCAAATTAGTCCTTAGAATAGCTAAATCAAGTTACAACATTCACAAAAACGTAAAAATAATTAAAAATGGGACAAAGACAGACTTATAATCGAGATTGGAAGTTGGCCAAACCCTAGCTATGTCTCTCTTAGTGATTTTCGGCCATAGGGGACTAAATTAGGGAAGATGACATCTTTTTTTATTAGTTATTTTTGTTTTTATTTATCAAATGACAAAAATGCACTTCACTTAAAACTTTGAAATTTTATCTAACCATGTCCATTTTTGTCCAAATTAAAGTATAATGGTCTAATTACAATTTAAGGACCTCTAATTTAAAATTTCATAGCAATTAGACACCTCTAGATTCTAGAACACATATTTTGCACCATTGCAATTTAGTCCTATTAGTCAAATTGGACACTCTATTGATAAAGTTTCTCAACAAAGTTTTCACACATTCATTTAATCATACTGTAGACCTTAAAGAAATAATAAAATAAATATTTCTACTTTAGATTCGTGGTCCCAAAACCATTGTTTCGATTTAACCCTAAAATGGGATGTTACAACTCACCCCTTTTAGGGATTTTCATCCTCGAAAATCTTATCAGAAAAGAGATTTGGGTACTATTTTCTCATAGTTTCCTCGGTTTCCTACGTAGCCTCTTCGACCCCATGTCTTTGCCACAAAACTTTCACTAGGGCTATATTTTTTATTTCTCAACTGTTTAACTTCTCAAGCTAAAATCTTGATCAGTTCTTCACCATAAGTCATATCGGGTTGAATCTCAACCTCTGTTGGTGAAACCACATGTGATGGATTTGATCGCTATCTTCTCAACATAGACACATGAAACACGTTGTGGATTCTTTTCAATTCCGACGGCAAAGCTAGCTGATACGCCACTGGCCTTATTCTTTCAATAACCCCATACGAACCAATAAAACGTGGACTCAATTTACCCTTGCGACCGAATCTAAGAATTTTCTTCCACGGAGACACTTTCAGAAATACCCTATCACCGACTTGAAATTCAATCCTTTCGTTTCAAATCCGCGTATGATTTTTATCAATCCGAAGTTGTTTTCAAACAATCACGAATTACTTTCAATTTTTCTTCGGTTTCTCTAACCAAATCAACCCAATGAATTTGTCTCTCACTGAGCTCTATCAAGTACAATGGAGTTCAACACTTACGACCATACAATGCCTCATACGGTGCCATCTTTATACTCGACTGAAAACTGTTGTTATAAGCAAATTCGACTAAAGGAAGATATTTTTCCCAACTACCTTCAAACTCTAAAAAACAAAAGCGAAGCATATCTTCGAGTACCTGAATCATCCTTT
The DNA here is from genome assembly GCF_007990345.1 of Gossypium hirsutum. Lineage (NCBI taxonomy): Eukaryota > Viridiplantae > Streptophyta > Magnoliopsida > Malvales > Malvaceae > Gossypium > Gossypium hirsutum. The sequence continues at coordinate 56,640,648 of NC_053435.1, forward strand.
CAAATTGACCGTCGGTCTACGGATAGAATGAGGTACTAAAGTTCAACTTTGTACCCAAAGCTTATTGCAACTTCTTTCAAAATTGTGGCGTAAACCTTGGATCTCTATCCGAAATAATAGAAATAGGCACTCCGTGAAATCTAACAATTTTAGCTATGTACAACTCAGCTAGCTTATCAAGTGAATAGTCGATACGTACCGGAATAAAATAAGCTGATTTCATCAATCTATCAACAATGACCCAAACAACATCTTTGTTCTTCGGAGTCAGAGGTAATCTAGTTATGAAATCCATCATAATGCTATCCCATTTCCACTTGGGAATCATCATAGGCTGAAGTAAACCAGAAGGTACTTGATGTTTACCCTTTACTTGTTGCCAAATCAAACATCTCGCTACAAATTCAGAAATATCTCATTTCATTCTTGACCACCAATACAATTTCTTCAAATCATTATACATCTTTGTACTTCCTGAATGAACAGACGGACAACCACTATGTGCCTCATGAAGAATTTTCTGAATAAGCTAGGTATTTCTTGGTACACAAATCCTACCTTAGAACATCAAACAATTATCGACCCCAATTCAAAAATCTGAATCACTAGTCGATTCGTATTGAACCCTTTTAGCTTGAATTTCTTTGTCACTTTTCTGAGCTTCGCAAATCTGCTGAAGAAATATCGGCCTAGCTTACAACTCAGCTAGAATCGAGCCATCATTAGATAAAGTTAGTCACGTATTCTTTTCTCTCAAAGAAAACAAAGATTTCCTACTCAAAGCATCGGCAACCACATTTGCCTTTCCCGGATGATAATCAATTACTAACTCATAGTCTTTCAACAACTAGAGCCATCTTCATTGGATCAAATTCAAATCATTTTGAGTCATCAAGTACTTTAAACTCTTGTGATTGGTGTAGATGTGGCACTTCGTACCGAATAAATGATGTCGCCAAATCTTTAAAGCAATTACAATAGCAGTCATTTCCAAGTCGTGCGTCAGAAAGTTCTTCTCATGCGATTTCAACTGTCTCGAGGCATAAGTTATCACTTTGCCCTCTTGCATCAACACAGATCCAAGACCGTTCAATGAAGCGTTGCTGAAAATTACAAACTCTTTTCCTGACTCAGGTTGCACTAATATAGGTGCTTCAGTTAGCAATGCTTTCAACTGTTCAAAACTCTTTTGGCATTTCTCTGACCACTCGAACTTAACATTTTTCTGTAACAATTTTATCACAGGTGTAACAATCATCAAGAATCGCTTAACAAAACGTCGATAATACCTAGCCAAGCCCAAAAAGCTTCTAACCTCGGATACATTTCTCGGCAATTTCCAATCCACAATTGCTAAAAACTTACTCAGATAAACTCTTACGCCTTCTGCTGATACAATATGCGCCAAAAATCTGACTTCTCGGAGCCAAAACTCACTTTTGTTGAATTTAGCAAACAATTTCTTATCTCGCAAAGGCTGTAATACAACCTTTAAATGTTCAGCATGCTTTGCCTCATCTCGATAATAAATCAAAATGTCATCAATAAACACAATCACAAACTTATCTAAATATGGTCAGAAGATCCGATTCATCAAATCCATAAAAATAGCAAGAGCGTTAGTTAATCCAAAAGGCATAACAGGAAATTCATAATGCCCATACCTCGTTTTGAACATGGTTTTTGGTACATCTGAATCTTTAACTCTCAACTCATAATAGTCAGACCTCAAATCTATCTTTGAGAACACTATTGCCACTTTCAACTAGTCAAACAAATCATCAATCCTCAGTAACGAATATTTGTTCTTTATCGTAACCTTGTTGAGTTAACGATAATCAATACAAAGTCTCATGGATCCATCTTTCTTCTTGACGAATAACACCAGTGCAGCCCAAGGAGAAAGACTCGATCTTGCAAAACCCTTGTCTGTCAACTCTTGTAACTGAGACTTCAATTCATTCAACTCAGTTGGAGCCATTCTATACGGATCTATCGATATTGGTGCAGTCCCCAGTACTAAATCAATAGAAAACTCCACCTCTCTGATCGGTGGTAACCCCAACAACTCTTTTGGGAACACGTTCGGATATTCACAAACTGTAACACCCCGAACCCGAAACCGACACCGGAGTCGAACACGAGGTGTTAACTGACTTTAACCCCTTATAAAATTTATTTTCCAGACACTGCCCAATCTGTGTACTAGTCGTTTTAAAAATCATATCTTGAGTTTCGTAACTCGAAAATCAGTTTCGTAATTTTTCCCAGAAACTAGACTCATGTGCCCATCTATGTATTTTTTTCTAGAATTTTTGGTTGGGCCAATTAGTACAGTTTATTAGTCAAAATCTCCCAAGTTGCAGGGGTCGACTACACTGACCTTTGCCCATTACGACTTGAATATCTCCCTGCACGGGGCTTCAATACTGATGCCGTTTGTTTCTATGAAAACTAGACTCAGAGAGGAATCTGTACATATATGGTATGACCCCTAATTATCTCTGGTTAATTTGTAATGAATTTCCAAAGTCGGAGCAGGGAATCCAGAAACCGTTCTGGCCCTGTCCCACAAAAATCTGATTATCTCCTAATATACTGCCCATATGATCTTTTCGTTACTTCCTCATGAAAACAGACTCATCGAGCTTCGCTTACATAATTTATTCTTCAATTAATTCCACTCCTACTATTTTTTAGTGATTTTTCAATCTCATGACACTGCTGCTGCCAGCATCTGTTACGAAAGTAACTAGGTTCATTTCATGCCTACCCTTGATCCAACTCAATCGAACATTCGTGCCATTTTCGCATGGCTTAAAGTTTACATGCCAAAGTTCAAACACAACGTAATAGCTTATACATGCCAAAATGTTCTTCTAAGCCAACTAAGAAGAAAGTACCAAAACTTGCTATCCGGTGTGATGACTTCGATGACGGCCCGACCACGCAAAAATAGATGAGTCCAAGCAACCTATAATGGGTGACAAGGAAACACCGAGTGAGTTTATAACTCAGTAAGTCATAAGCTATGCACTACCATCCATCAATAACGTTATCACAAGAGAAAACAAAATGGAACGAGGCTAATTACTCCATCCATTCCGAACCATACCATAGTTCCTCCAACCTATCAATTCAATTTCATATCAATTCATGCATTCACATTCCATATACTCATCAATAGGACATTGAAGCATTTTCATAAATCAATTTATTTTTGTTACAATCAAACGACTAAACGGCCTTTCACCCATCCTACGATAAATTTTATGTACGTGACTTCATGTATATTTGTCACATAGGTTCAAACTTACCGAGCTCAACACCAAGTATAAGCATAGCACCTATTAGCCATGTACTCAAGACACTTACCAGATCCGCTGTCCGCGATCGACTCAATAGTGTCGCACACATAGTGTCCATAATGATTCACGAATGTATATTGAGTCCGCACACTCAGTGCTATATAATCAACTCGCACACTTAGTGCTACGTAATCAAATCGCACACTTAGTGCTACATAGTCAAACTCGCACACTTAGTGCCGCATGGTCAGTTCGCACACTTAGTGCATCATATTCATTTCGCACACTTAGTGCAACATAGTCAAATCGCACACTTAGTGCTGTACAATTTAATCCCGCGCACTTAGCGCCAATCTCATGGTCATAAATGGTTATCCCGCACGTTTAGTGCCGAGATGAACAACTCAGTACATCTTACCTCTTTTCTTTCTTTCAACAATTTCATCATCACATACGTACATGCACATATATATATATGTATATTTATTCATTCCATTCAGCATCAATACATAAACATTATGACCATTGAAATAATACCAACTACATGCTTAATGACTTACCTCGTGTTGGGTAAGACGGTTCCAACTCGACTACTCGATAACCCTTTTCTTTGCCTTTGCTCAATTCACCTCCTTTAACTCCTTGAGCCAAATCAATAATTTAAAATAGTCATTAATCGACTATTCAAGTATTACTTTCAGAATAATATATATATTGATTTGACTTTCACACACATAGCTTATAGTAAGCTTTATAATAGTCAATAAATAACTCATTGGCAAATTTTCATTAATGTTTACAACAAAATCACATATTCACTACGAGCTGTTTTCCTGAGCAGTAGTCGCTAAATTGTTTATAACTGGAGCTACAAAACTCCAAATCACTAGCCGTTAATTTTCCCTGAATATAGACTCGTATATCTTCCATCCATAAAATTTTCAGAATTTTTGGCTTGGCCAATCAATACCAGATTTTTCTTAAAGTTTCCCCTGTTTCACTGTTTGACTATTCTGACCACTCTTCACTACGAATCAAATTTCTCATTTTACAGAATTCAAAATGTGTTGTATTTGATCTCATTTGAAACTAGACTCATTAAGGAGTCTAAGCATATAAATTTTATCTTATAATCATTTTTGTACAATTTATAATGATTTTCTAAAAACAGAACAGGGAATCTAGTAGTCATTTTGACTCAGCCCCACAATACTTCAAATATCTCAAGATCGGTAACTCTTTTGTTCTCATAGTTTCTTTTGTAAGAAAATAGACTCTTCAAGCTTTAATGGCATAATTCACTCAGCTTCTAATTCAACTCCTACAAATTATGGCGATTTTCCAAAATCACCTTACTGCTGCTGTCCCCAAACAGATTATTACCGAATCAAATACTAACATTAGCATTTCACCTTAATAGCTAGCTTGCCAAGCCTTAATTTAACATATTTTCATTCAATTTGGTCTAATAACGCATAAATGGGTAAATTACATTTTTACCCCTAATATTTCGCACTTTCACAATTTAGTCTTTATTCCACAAAACACAAAATACACAAAGTTTGGTCACACTCCTTAACGGCCGAATCTTCCTAGTGCCCATATAAGTCCATACATCTCATTTATTTCACCTTTGAGTCCTTCAAAAATTTGTTTTTGTAATTTAGCCCCAACTACTCAAAATCACCAAAAACTTCAACACAAAACATATTAATCTTTAACATATCTTTCACTTTTCATCAACAACTATCAAAAAGCTCAAGCACTCATCAATGGCAAAACACAAAATCATCATCAATCCACAAAATTGAACCATGGGTTTTTAGAACTCAAGTCAACTACTAAAACATGCATGCAACTCAAGAACAACATCAAACATACCTTAGTCTAGCAAACCACCATAGCCAATTTTCTCAAGCTCTTCCCCTTCCTTTCTTTCCTCTATTCGGCCAAAGGTGTTCAAGGATGAACACACATTTTTTTTTGTTTTCTTTCCTCAACTCACGGCAACAAGGGGGGGTATGGATGAGACCATTTTCTTTTTTCATCACCCTTCCTTTTCATTGTTTAATTCCTTTCTTTAATTTATTTTAATTATCATACTTAATATTTTATTTTCCTTACCATACATCACTAACACAACATGTTGGTGACATGTTTCCACCCATAGCATGGCCGGCCACTACATATTAGGGAGGGGGAATTTGACATGCAAGTCCCCTTTTTCTTCCACATTCACTAATAGGTCCTCATGCATTGACCTATCACATTTTAAAATTTTCTCATATTAGTCCTATTGACTAAATTCACATGCAATCGACTAAATCGAAGCTTGAAATTTTCACACATTCATGATTACATATTCTAGATAATAAACATCACATTCAAACCTTTCGGTGACTCGGTTTAGCGGTCCCGAAACCACTTCCCGACTAGGGTCAATTTTGGGCTGTCACAACTCTCCCCCACTTAAGAAATTTTCGTCCCCGAAAATCTTACCGGTAAATAGGTTTGGATATCGTTCTTTCATCGAGCTCTCGGTTTCCCAAGTAGCTTCCTCGATCCCGTGTTCGAGCCATAACACCTTTACTTTCTGTTCGGCATCTTTAATCAAATCAACTCCGAAAATTTTACTTTCACCAAGCTCAGTCCAAAACAATGGTGTGCGGCATTTACGCCCGTACAAAGCCTCGTAAGGTGCCATCTTAATACTTGATTGAAAACTATTGTTGTAAGCGAATTCAATCAAAGGTAAATACCGTTCCCATGAACTACTAAACTCGAGGATGCAACATCTCAACATATCCTCAAGCATCTGAATTATCCGCTCGGATTGACCATCGGTTTAGGGGTGAAAAGCGGTGCTAAAATGCAGCTTGGTACCCAAAGCTTCTTGCAATTTCTTCCAAAATCGTGAGGTAAATCTCGGATCTCTATCCGACACGATAGAAATAGGTACTCCATGTAATCTCACAATCTGAGAGACATACAATTCGGCTAGTTTATCCAATGAAAGATCCGTACGCACGAGGATAAAGTGAGCCGACTTAGTCAGCCTATCAACAACAACCCAAATCGCATCCTTCTTACTTGCGGACAATGGCAGTCCGGACACAAAGTCCATTGTGACTCGGTCCCATTTCCACTCGGGTATCATGATCGGCTAAAGTAACCCTGAAGGCACTTAATGTTCCGCTTCCACTTGTTGACATATTAAACATCTCGAAATAAAGTCGGAGATGTCTCGTTTCATACCATGCCACCAAAACCGACGTTTCAAGTCGTTGTACATTTTCGTGCTCCCCGGGTGAATTGACATTCGGCTACAATAGGCTTCGTTCAGAATCATCGGAATGAGTTCCGAATTCCTTGGAACACACAAACGACTTCTAAACCTCAAACAACCATCATCATCAATCTGAAACTCCGATTCCTTGTTCGGAACACACTCAGCTCGTTTTGCAACCAATTCATCATCGACTTTCTGAGCTTCACGAATTTGATGAGTCAATAATGGTTTGGCTTTTAACTCAGCTACTAACACATTGTCAGGTAGAACAGACAAGTGTACATTCATCGCTCGCAAAGCAAACAGTGATTTCCGGCTTAAGGCGTCCGCAACCACATTAGCCTTTCCCGGGTGGTAATCAATGACAAGCTCGTAATCTTTCAACAACTCAAGCCAACGTCTTTGTCGCAGATTCAAGTCTCGTTGAGTCATCAAATATTGAGACTTTTGTGATCCGAAAACACATGGCACTTCTCACCAAACAAATAATGTCGCCATATTTTCAATGCAAACACAATGGCGGCTAGTTCGAGATCATGGGTCAGATAATTTCTCTCGTGTGGCTTCAATTGTCTCGACGCATAGGCCACAACTCGACCTTCTTGCATCAATACGCAACCCAACCCAAGTAGGGATGCATCACTATAAATGACAAACTCTTTACCCGATTCGGGTTGCACCAAAATTGGAGCTTCAGTCAAATGAGTTTTCAGTTGATCGAAGCTTTTCTGACATTTCTCCGTCCATTCGAACTTAACATCCTTTTGAAGTAACTTCGTCATTGGTGTGGCTATCATCGAGAAACCTTTGACAAATCGTCGGTAATAACCGGCGAGCCCTAGAAAGCTCCGGACTTCGGTAACACTTCTCGGAGGCTTCTAGTTAAGTATGACTGAAATTTTGCTTGGGTCAACTCGAATACCCGATGCGGACACCACATGACCCAAGAAGCTAACCTCTCTTAACCAGAACTCACACTTACTGAACTTAGCATATAACTGCTTATCCCGCAAAATTTGCAACACTTGCCTCAGATGCTCAGCATGTTCGGTCTCATCTCTTGAATAGACCAAGATGTCATCAATAAACACAACTACGAACCGATCCAAATACGGCCTGAAGATCCGATTCATCAAATCCATAAACACCGCAGGGGCATTAGTGAGCCCAAACGGCATCACTAAGAACTCGTAGTGACCATATCTCGTCCTGAAGGCAGTTTTGGGTATGTCCGATTCTCGAATTCGCAACTGATAATAGCCCGATCTCAGATCTATTTTTGAGAACATTGAGGCTCCCTTCAGTTGGTCGAACAAATCATCAATACGCGGTAACGGATACTTATTCTTTATCGTCACTTTATTCAGTTGACGATAGTCAATGCACAACCTCATGGTTCCGTCCTTCTTTTTCACGAACAATACTGGTGCACCCCAAGGTGAGAAACTCGGTCGAGCGAAACCTCTATCCGTCAATTCTTGCAACTGAGCTTTCAACTTTTTTAACTCGGTTAGTGCCATACGATACGGAGCGATCAAAATTGGCGTAGTTCCAGGTACAAGCTCAATACCAAACTCTACCTCCCGAACAGGTGGCAAACCCGGTAACTCTTCAGGAAAAACATCCGGGTATTCACAAACCACCGGCACCGATTCGGGTTTCTTTTCTAACTCCTTGTCATCAAGTACATACGCGAGGTACGTTTCGCACCCTTTCCTTACATATTTCTGGGCCAACATTGCTGATATTACAGCTGGCAACCCCCTTAAGTCCGCAGACTCAACTCGGATTATTTCGTTATTTGCGCACCTCTAATCGATAGTCTTGCTTTTGCAATTCACAACCGCATCATGCGCGGTTAACCAATCCAAACCAAAAATAACATCAAACTCGTCGAACAGCAAAAGCATCAAATCGGCCAGAAAACAGGATTCTCGGATTATTAGAGGGCATCTCTTACACACTTTATCAACAAGTACGCATTGACCCAAAGGGTTTGATACTCGAATTACGAGCTCAGTAGACTCGACAGGTAGAGTCTTACTGGTTGCTAAGGTTTCGCATACATATGAATGAGTAGAACCAGGGTCAATCAATGCAATCACATTAGTATCAAAGAGAGTGAAGGTACCAGTGCTGACGTCGGGGGAGGATGCCTCCTCTCGTGCGCGAATGGCATATGCTCTAGCAGGAATACGGTTCTCGGCTCGATCGGCCGTATCAGAGGCCCCCCTCTGACTACCACCCCTGCCTCCTAAAATTCTCGGTGGCCTACCTCTAGATGTCACTCCACTAGGTCTTGCACCTTGAATCTTATTCTTCTCATCCAGCTCCGTGCAATCTCTAATGAAGTGGTCCTTCGAACCGCATCCGTAACAGACCCTGCTAGTAGACTTGCCCCAACATTCACCTAGGTGTCGTCTTCCACATTGGGGACATTCAGGTTTCTCGTGACGATTATTGCCCACACTAGCTACCGAAGTAGCTCGGGAGCCCATCGATGGTCTTGCCCTGATGGAAATTCCCGCAGTCGCCCTCGACTTCTTAATGTCCTCCCTGAACTTCTTTACAGCTGAGAACGGAGCTTTACCCGTCGATCTCTTACGATAATCCCTAGCTTCAAATTCAGCCTTCCTCTTCTCCTTTCCAAGTTCTTCCGCCTTGCAGGCTCGTTCGACTAGTGTTACGAATTCTTTTATTTCCAAAATACCCATTAGTAGCTTTAAATCTTCATTCAATCCTTCCTCGAATCTTTTGCACATAGCAACCTCGTCAGCTACACACTCCCGGGCATACCTACTGAGTCTTACGAATTCATGTTCGTATTCAGATACAGTCATACGGCCTTGCTTGAGTTCCAAGAACTCCTTACGTTTCTGATCAATGAACCGTTGGCTAATAAATTTCTTCCGGAATTCCATTTGAAAGAAGTCCCAAGTTACTCGCTCGTTCGGGACTATGGAAATCAAGGTCCTCCACCAATAGTAGGCTGAGTCTCGCAACAAAGATACAGCACATTTTAGACATTCGTCAGGTGTGCATGACAATTCATCGAACACCCGAATGGTGTTATCTAGCCAGAACTCGGCCCTTTCGGCATCATCAGTTACTATGGCCTTGAACTCCTCGGCCCCACGCTTCCTAATCAAGTCTACAGGTGGCTTACTCAGCCTCACAGGATCAGCGACTGATGGCATTACAGGCTCTTGGGGTGGATTATTCAAATTCGGGAATTGTTGGACAGCCGGGTTGGTTCGGGCATATTGCGCGACCCACTCATTCATCATGGTAAAGAAGGCTTGTTTAGCCCCCTCACCTTGATTATTCGCAGATGACTGAGGTTCAACAGGCGGCGTCCCTTGTGCAGGAGCAGCCGCTACGCTCTCAACGTCATCCGCTAGGGTTCTTTCTTCACCGGGGTCCATTTACTAATCAAAACAAAAACATTTCAACCGTCGGAAGTCATCACACATTTAAACATTAACATTCGGCATGTATAGCTAGACTCATACGCGCTATGGTAGTCCTAGAACCGACTAAACCATAGCTCTGATACCAATAAAATGTAACACCCCGAACCCGAAACCGACACCGGAGTCGAACACGAGGTGTTAACTGACTTTAACCCCTTATAAAATTTATTTTCCAGACACTGCCCAATCTGTGTACTAGTCGTTTTAAAAATCATATCTTGAGTTTCGTAACTCGAAAATCAGTTTCGTAATTTTTCCCAGAAACTAGACTCATGTTCCCATCTATGTATTTTTTTCTAGAATTTTTGGTTGGGCCAATTAGTACAGTTTATTAGTCAAAATCTCCCAAGTTGCAGGGGTCGACTACACTGACCTTTGCCCATTACGACTTGAATATCTCCCTGCACGGGGCTTCAATACTGATGCCGTTTGTTTCTATGAAAACTAGACTCAGAGAGGAATCTGTACATATATGGTATGACCCCTAATTATCTCTGGTTAATTTGTAATGAATTTCCAAAGTCGGAGCAGGGAATCCAGAAACCGTTCTGGCCCTGTCCCACAAAAATCTGATTATCTCCTAATATACTGCCCATATGATCTTTTCGTTACTTCCTCATGAAAACAGACTCATCGAGCTTCGCTTACATAATTTATTCTTCAATTAATTCCACTCCTACTATTTTTTAGTGATTTTTCAATCTCATGACACTGCTGCTGCCAGCATCTGTTACGAAAGTAACTAGGTTCATTTCATGCCTACCCTTGATCCAACTCAATCGAACATTCGTGCCATTTTCGCATGGCTTAAAGTTTACATGCCAAAGTTCAAACACAACGTAATAGCTTATACATGCCAAAATGTTCTTCTAAGCCAACTAAGAAGAAAGTACCAAAACTTGCTATCCGGTGTGATGACTTCGATGACGGCCCGACCACGCAAAAATAGATGAGTCCAAGCAACCTATAATGGGTGACAAGGAAACACCGAGTGAGTTTATAACTCAGTAAGTCATAAGCTATGCACTACCATCCATCAATAACGTTATCACAAGAGAAAACAAAATGGAACGAGGCTAATTACTCCATCCATTCCGAACCATACCATAGTTCCTCCAACCTATCAATTCAATTTCATATCAATTCATGCATTCACATTCCATATACTCATCAATAGGACATTGAAGCATTTTCATAAATCAATTTATTTTTGTTACAATCAAACGACTAAACGGCCTTTCACCCATCCTACGATAAATTTTATGTACGTGACTTCATGTATATTTGTCACATAGGTTCAAACTTACCGAGCTCAACACCAAGTATAAGCATAGCACCTATTAGCCATGTACTCAAGACACTTACCAGATCCGCTGTCCGCGATCGACTCAATAGTGTCGCACACATAGTGTCCATAATGATTCACGAATGTATATTGAGTCCGCACACTCAGTGCTATATAATCAACTCGCACACTTAGTGCTACGTAATCAAATCGCACACTTAGTGCTACATAGTCAAACTCGCACACTTAGTGCCGCATGGTCAGTTCGCACACTTAGTGCATCATATTCATTTCGCACACTTAGTGCAACATAGTCAAATCGCACACTTAGTGCTGTACAATTTAATCCCGCGCACTTAGCGCCAATCTCATGGTCATAAATGGTTATCCCGCACGTTTAGTGCCGAGATGAACAACTCAGTACATCTTACCTCTTTTCTTTCTTTCAACAATTTCATCATCACATACGTACATGCACATATATATATATGTATATTTATTCATTCCATTCAGCATCAATACATAAACATTATGACCATTGAAATAATACCAACTACATGCTTAATGACTTACCTCGTGTTGGGTAAGACGGTTCCAACTCGACTACTCGATAACCCTTTTCTTTGCCTTTGCTCAATTCACCTCCTTTAACTCCTTGAGCCAAATCAATAATTTAAAATAGTCATTAATCGACTATTCAAGTATTACTTTCAGAATAATATATATATTGATTTGACTTTCACACACATAGCTTATAGTAAGCTTTATAATAGTCAATAAATAACTCATTGGCAAATTTTCATTAATGTTTACAACAAAATCACATATTCACTACGAGCTGTTTTCCTGAGCAGTAGTCGCTAAATTGTTTATAACTGGAGCTACAAAACTCCAAATCACTAGCCGTTAATTTTCCCTGAATATAGACTCGTATATCTTCCATCCATAAAATTTTCAGAATTTTTGGCTTGGCCAATCAATACCAGATTTTTCTTAAAGTTTCCCCTGTTTCACTGTTTGACTATTCTGACCACTCTTCACTACGAATCAAATTTCTCATTTTACAGAATTCAAAATGTGTTGTATTTGATCTCATTTGAAACTAGACTCATTAAGGAGTCTAAGCATATAAATTTTATCTTATAATCATTTTTGTACAATTTATAATGATTTTCTAAAAACAGAACAGGGAATCTAGTAGTCATTTTGACTCAGCCCCACAATACTTCAAATATCTCAAGATCGGTAACTCTTTTGTTCTCATAGTTTCTTTTGTAAGAAAATAGACTCTTCAAGCTTTAATGGCATAATTCACTCAGCTTCTAATTCAACTCCTACAAATTATGGCGATTTTCCAAAATCACCTTACTGCTGCTGTCCCCAAACAGATTATTACCGAATCAAATACTAACATTAGCATTTCACCTTAATAGCTAGCTTGCCAAGCCTTAATTTAACATATTTTCATTCAATTTGGTCTAATAACGCATAAATGGGTAAATTACATTTTTACCCCTAATATTTCGCACTTTCACAATTTAGTCTTTATTCCACAAAACACAAAATACACAAAGTTTGGTCACACTCCTTAACGGCCGAATCTTCCTAGTGCCCATATAAGTCCATACATCTCATTTATTTCACCTTTGAGTCCTTCAAAAATTTGTTTTTGTAATTTAGCCCCAACTACTCAAAATCACCAAAAACTTCAACACAAAACATATTAATCTTTAACATATCTTTCACTTTTCATCAACAACTATCAAAAAGCTCAAGCACTCATCAATGGCAAAACACAAAATCATCATCAATCCACAAAATTGAACCATGGGTTTTTAGAACTCAAGTCAACTACTAAAACATGCATGCAACTCAAGAACAACATCAAACATACCTTAGTCTAGCAAACCACCATAGCCAATTTTCTCAAGCTCTTCCCCTTCCTTTCTTTCCTCTATTCGGCCAAAGGTGTTCAAGGATGAACACACATTTTTTTTTGTTTTCTTTCCTCAACTCACGGCAACAAGGGGGGGTATGGATGAGACCATTTTCTTTTTTCATCACCCTTCCTTTTCATTGTTTAATTCCTTTCTTTAATTTATTTTAATTATCATACTTAATATTTTATTTTCCTTACCATACATCACTAACACAACATGTTGGTGACATGTTTCCACCCATAGCATGGCCGGCCACTACATATTAGGGAGGGGGAATTTGACATGCAAGTCCCCTTTTTCTTCCACATTCACTAATAGGTCCTCATGCATTGACCTATCACATTTTAAAATTTTCTCATATTAGTCCTATTGACTAAATTCACATGCAATCGACTAAATCGAAGCTTGAAATTTTCACACATTCATGATTACATATTCTAGATAATAAACATCACATTCAAACCTTTCGGTGACTCGGTTTAGCGGTCCCGAAACCACTTCCCGACTAGGGTCAATTTTGGGCTGTCACACAAACTACAGACACAGATTCGATCTTCAGTTCAAACTCCTTAGGATTCAGTATATACGTGAGGAATGGTTCACAACCCTTTCTTA